>NW_026558462.1:0-189064 GCF_026930045.1 Uloborus diversus | reverse complement strand
TCGGTTGAGCTTAGTGGGCGGTCAGTTGAGACAATCAATGGTCGGTTGAGCTTAGTGGGCGGGCAGTTGAGCCAATCAATGTTCGGTTGAGCTTAGTGGGCGGGCAGTTGAGCCAATCAATGGTCGGTTGAGCTTAGTGGGCGGGCAGTTGAGCCAATCAATGGTCGGTTGAGCTTAGTGGGCGGGCAGTTGAGCCAATCAATGGTCGGGTGAGCTTAGTGGGCGGGCAGTTGAGCCAATCAAATGGTCGGTTGAGCTTAGTGGGCGGGCAGTTGAGCCAATCAAAGGCCGGTGTGAGCTTAGTGGGCGGGCAGTTGAGCCAATCAAAGGTCGGTTGAGCTTAGTGGGCGGGCAGTTGAGCCAATCAATGGTCGGTTGAGCTTAGTGGGCGGGCAGTTGAGCCATAACAATGGTCGGTTGAGCTTAGTGGGCGGGCAGTTGAGCCAATCAATGGTCGGTTGAGCTTAGTGGGCGGGCAGTTGAGCCAATCAATGGTCGGTTGAGCTTAGTGGGCGGTCAGTTGAGCCAATCAAAGGTCGGTTGAGCTTAGTGGGCGGGCAGTTGAGCCAATCCAAGGTTGGTTGAGCTTAGTGGGCGGGCAGTTGAGCCACTCAATGGTCGGTTGAGCTTAGTGGGCGGGCAGTTGAGCCAATTAATGGTCGGTTGAGCTTAGTGGGCGGGCAGTTGAGCCAATCAATGGTCGGTTGAGCTTAGTGGGCGGTCAGTTGTGCCAATCAGTGGTCGGTTGAGCTTAGTGGGCGGTCAGTTCAGCCAATCAAAGGTCAGTTGAGCTTAGTGGGCGGTCAGTTGAGCCAATCAATGGTCGGTTGAGCTTCGTGGACGGGCAGTTGAGCCAATCAATGGTCGGTTGAAATTAGTGGGCGGGCAGTTAAGCCAATTACTGGTCGGTTGAGCTTAGTGGGCGGTCAGTTGAGTCAATCAATGTTCCGTTAAGCTTAGATGGGCGGGCATTTGAGCCATTCATTGGTCGGTTGAGCTTAGATGGGCGGGCATTTGAGTCTATCAGTGGTCGGTTGAGCTTAGTGGGTGGGCAGTTGAGCCAATCCAAGGTCGGTTGAGCTAAGTGGTCGTGCAGTTGGTCCAATCAAAGGTCGGTTGAGCTAAGTGGGCGGGCAGTTGAGCCAATCAATGCTCGGTTTAAATTAGTGGGCGGGCAGTTAAGCCAATCAATGGTCGGTTGAGCTTAGTGGGCGGTCAGTTGAGTCAATCGATGGTCGGTTGAGCTTAGTGGGCGGTCAGTTGAGCCATTCAATGGTCGGTTGAGCTTAGTGGGCGGGCAGTTGAGCCAATCAATGGTCTGTTGAGCTCAGTGGGTGGTCAGTGGAGCCAATCAATGGTCGTTTGAGCTTAGTGGGCGGACAGTTGAGCCAATCAATTGTCTGTTCAGCTTAGTGGGCGGGCTGTTGAGCCAATCAAAGGTCGGTTGAGCTTAGTGGGCGGTCAATGGAGCCAATCAGTGGTCGGTTGAGCTTAGTCGGCGGTCAGTGGAGCCAATCAATGGTCGGTTGAGATTAGTGGGCGGGCAGTTGAGCATAACAATGGTCGGTTGAGCTTCGTGGACGGGCAGTTGAGCCAATCAATGGTCGGTTGAAATTAGTGGGCGGGCAGTTAAGCCAATTACTGGTCGGTTGAGCTTAGTGGGCGGTCAGTTGAGTCAATCAATGTTCCGTTAAGCTTAGATGGGCGGGCATTTGAGCCAATCATTGGTCGGTTGAGCTTAGATGGGCGGGCATTTGAGCCTATCAGTGGTCGGTTGAGCTTAGTGGGCGGGCAGTTGAGCCAATCAATGGTAGGTTGAGCTTAATGGGCGGTCAGTTGAGCCAATCAATGGTCGGCTGAGCTTAGTGGGCGGGCAGTTGAGCCAATCCAAGGTCGGTTGAGCTAAGTGGTCGTGCAGTTGATCCAATCAAAGGTCGGTTGAGCTAAGTGGGCGGGCAGTTGAGTCAATCAATGGTCCGTTCAGATTAGTGGACGGGCAGTTGAGCCAATCAATGGTCGGTTTAAATTAGTGGGCGGGCAGTTAAGCCAATCAATGGTCGGTTGAGCTTAGTGGGCGGTCAGTTGAGTCAATCAATGGTCGGTTGAGCTTAGTTGGCGGTCAGTTGAGCCAATCAATGGTCGGTTGAGCTTAGTGGGCGGGCTGTTGAGCCAATCAAAGGTCGGTTGAGCTTAGTGGGCGGTCAATGGAGCCAATCAGTGGTCGGTTGAGCTTAGTGGGCGGTCAGTGGAGCCAATCAATGGTCGTTTGAGCTTAGTGGGCGGGCAGTTGAGCCAATCAATGGTCTGTTGAGCTTAGTGGGCGGGCCGTTGAGCCAATCAATGGTCGGTTGAGCTTAGTGGTCGGGTAGTTGAAATAATGAATAGTCGGTTGAGCTTATTGGTCGGTCAGTTGAGCCAATCAATACTCGGTTGAGCTTAGTGGTCGGGCAGTTGAGCCAATCAAAGGTCGGGTGAGCTTAGTGGGCGGGCAGTTGAGCCAATCAAAGGTCGGTTGAGCTTAGTGGGCAGGCAGTTGAGCCAAACAAAGGCCGGTGTAGCTTAGTGGGCGGGCAGTTGAGCCAATCAATGGTCGGTTGAGCTTAGTGCGCGGGCAGTTGAGCCAATCCAAGGTCGGTTGAGCTTAGTGGTCGGGTAGATAAAATAATGAATGGTCGGTTGAGCTTATTTGGCGGTCAGTTGAGCCAATCAATACTCGGTTGAGCTTAGTGGTCGGGCAGTTGAGCCAAACAAAGGCCGGTGTAGCTTAGTGGTCGGGCAGTTGAGCCAATCAAAGGTCGGTTGAGCTTAGTGGGCGGTCAATGGAGCCAATCAATGGTCGGTTGAGCTTAGTGGGCGGGCAGTTTAGCATAACAATGGTCGGTTGAGCTTAGTGGGCGGTCAGTTGAGCAAATCAATGGTCGGTTGAGCTTAGTGGGCGGTCAGTTGTGCCAATCAATGGTCGGTTGAGCTTAGTGGGCGGTCAGTTCAGCCAATCAAAGGTCGGTTGAGCTTAGTGGGCGGGCAGTTGGGCCAATCAAAAGTCGGTTGGCTTAGTGGGCGGTCAGTTGAGCCAATCAGTATTCGGTTGAGCTTCGTGGACGGGGAGTTGAGCCAATCAATGGTCGGTTGAAATTAGTGGGCGGGCAGTTAAGCCAATCAATGGTCGGTTGAGCTTAGTGGGCGGTCAGTTGAGTCAATCAATGGTCGGTTGAGCTTAGTGGGCGGGCTGTTGAGCCAATCAATAGTCGGTGGAGCTTAGTGGGCAGGCAGTTGAGCCAAACAAAGGCCGGTTGAGCTTAGTGGGCGTTCAGTTGAGCTAATCCAAGGTCGGTTGAGCTTAGTGGGCGTGCAGTTGAGCCAATCCAAGGTTGGTTGAGCTTAGTGGGCGGGCAGTTGAGCCACTCAGTGGTCGGTTGAGCTTAGTGGGCGGGCAGTTGAGCCAATTAATGGTCGGTTGAGCTTAGTGGTCGGGCAGTTGAGCCAATCAAAGGTCGGGTGAGCTTAGTGGGCGGGCAGTTGAGCCAATCAAAGGTCGGTTGAGCTTAGTGGGCGGGCAGTTGAGCCAAACAAAGGCCGGTGTAGCTTAGTGGGCGGGCAGTTGAGCCAATCAAAGGTCGGTTGAGCTTAGTGGGCGGTCAATGGAGCCAATCAATGGTCGGTTGAGCTTAGTGGGCGGGCAGTTTAGCATAACAATGGTCGGTTGAGCTTAGTGGGCGGTCAGTTGAGCAAATCAATGGTCGGTTGAGCTTAGTGGGCGGTCAGTTCAGCCAATCAAAGGTCGGTTGAGCTTAGTGGGCGGGCAGTTGAGCCAATCAAAAGTCGGTTGGCTTAGTGGGCGGTCAGTTGAGCCAATCAATATTCGGTTGAGTTTCGTGGACGGGGAGTTGAGCCAATCAATGGTCGGTTGAAATTAGTGGGCGGGCAGTTAAGCCAATCAATGGTCGGTTGAGCTTAGTGGGCGGTCAGTTGAGTCAATCAATGGTCGGTTGAGCTTAGTGGGCGGGCTGTTGAGCCAATCAATGGTCGGTTGAGCTTAGTGGGCAGGCAGTTGAGCCAAACAAAGGCCGGTTGAGCTTAGTGGGCGTTCAGTTGAGCTAATCCAAGGTCGGTTGAGCTTAGTGGGCGTGCAGTTGAGCCAATCCAAGGTTGGTTGAGCTTAGTGGGCGGGCAGTTGAGCCACTCAATGGTCGGTTGAGCTTAGTGGGCGGGCAGTTGAGCCAATTAATGGTCGGTTGAGCTTAGTGGGCGGGCAGTTGAGCCAATCAATGGTCGGTTGAGCTTAGTGGGCGGTCAGTTGTGCCAATCAGTGGTCGGTTGAGCTTAGTGGGCGGTCAGTTCAGCCAATCAAAGGTCAGTTGAGCTTAGTGGGCGGTCAGTTGAGCCAATCAATATTCGGTTGAGCTTCGTGGACGGGGAGTTGAGCCAATCAATGGTCGGTTGAAATTAGTGGGCGGGCAGTTTAAGCCAATCAATGGTCGGTTGAGCTTATTGGGCGGTCAGTTGAGTCAATCAATGGTCGGTTGAGCTTAGTGGGCGGGCTGTTGAGCAAATCAATGGTCGGTTGAGCTTAGTGGGCAGGCAGTTGAGCCAAACAAAGGCCGGATGAGCTTAGTGGGCGTTCAGTTGAGCTAATCCAAGGTCGGTTGAGCTTAGTGGGCGGGCAGTTGAGCCACTCAATGGTCGGTTGAGCTTAGTGGGCGGGCAGTTGAGCCAATTAATGGTCGGTTGAGCTTAGTGGGCGGGCAGTTGAGCCAATCAATGGTCGGTTGAGCTTAGTGGGCGGTCAGTTGTGCCAATCAGTGGTCGGTTGAGCTTAGTGGGCGGTCAGTTCAGCCAATCAAAGGTCAGTTGAGCTTAGTGGGCGGTCAGTTGAGCCAATCAATGGTCGGTTGAGCTTCGTGGACGGGCAGTTGAGCCAATCAATGGTCGGTTTAAATTAGTGGGCGGGCAGTTAAGCCAATTACTGGTCGGTTGAGCTTAGTGGGCGGTCAGTTGAGTCAATCAATGTTCCGTTAAGCTTAGATGGGCGGGCATTTGAGCCAATCATTGGTCGGTTGAGCTTAGATGGGCGGGCATTTGAGCCTATCAGTGGTCGGTTGAGCTTAGTGGGTGGGCAGTTGAGCCAATCCAAGGTCGGTTGAGCTAAGTGGTCGTGCAGTTGATCCAATCAAAGGTCGGTTGAGCTAAGTGGGCGGGCAGTTGAGCCAATCAATGGTCGGTTTAAATTAGTGGGCGGGCAGTTAAGCCAATCAATGGTCGGTTGAGCTTAGTGGGCGGTCAGTTGAGTCAATCAATGGTCGGTTGAGCTTAGTGGGCGGTCAGTTGAGCCATTCAATGGTCGGTTGAGCTTAGTGGGCGGGCAGTTGAGCCAATCAATGGTCTGTTGAGCTCAGTGGGTGGTCAGTGGAGCCAATCAATGGTCGTTTGAGCTTAGTGGGCGGGCAGTTGAGCCAATCAATTGTCTGTTCAGCTTAGTGGGCGGGCTGTTGAGCCAATCAAAGGTCGGTTGAGCTTAGTGGGCGGTCAATGGAGCCAATCAGTGGTCGGTTGAGCTTAGTCGGCGGTCAGTGGAGCCAATCAATGGTCGGTTGAGATTAGTGGGCGGGCAGTTGAGCATAACAATGGTCGGTTGAGCTTCGTGGACGGGCAGTTGAGCCAATCAATGGTCGGTTGAAATTAGTGGGCGGGCAGTTAAGCCAATTACTGGTCGGTTGAGCTTAGTGGGCGGTCAGTTGAGTCAATCAATGTTCCGTTAAGCTTAGATGGGCGGGCATTTGAGCCAATCATTGGTCGGTTGAGCTTAGATGGGCGGGCATTTGAGCCTATCAGTGGTCGGTTGAGCTTAGTGGGCGGGCAGTTGAGCCAATCAATGGTAGGTTGAGCTTAATGGGCGGTCAGTTGAGCCAATCAATGGTCGGTTGAGCTTAGTGGGCGGGCAGTTGAGCCAATCCAAGGTCGGTTGAGCTAAGTGGTCGTGCAGTTGATCCAATCAAAGGTCGGTTGAGCTAAGTGGGCGGGCAGTTGAGTCAATCAATGGTCCGTTCAGATTAGTGGACGGGCAGTTGAGCCAATCAATGGTCGGTTTAAATTAGTGGGCGGGCAGTTAAGCCAATCAATGGTCGGTTGAGCTTAGTGGGCGGTCAGTTGAGTCAATCAATGGTCGGTTGAGCTTAGTGGGCGGGCAGTTGAGCCAATCAATGGTCTGTTGAGCTCAGTGGGTGGTCAGTGGAGCCAATCAATGGTGGTTTGAGCTTAGTGGGCGGGCAGTTGAGCCAATCAATTGTCTGTTCAGCTTAGTGGGCGGGCTGTTGAGCCAATCAAAGGTCGGTTGAGCTAAGTGGGCGGTCAATGGAGCCAATCAGTGGTCGGTTGAGCTTAGTGGGCGGTCAGTGGAGCCAATCAATGGTCGTTTGAGCTTAGTGGGCGGGCAGTTGAGCCAATCAATGGTCTGTTGAGCTTAGTGGGCGGGCCGTTGAGCCAATCAATGGTCGGTTTATTTTAGTGGTCGGGTAGTTGAAATAATGAATGGTCGGTTGAGCTTATTGGTCGCTCAGTTGAGCCAATCAATACTCGGTTGAGCTTAGTGGTCGGGCAGTTGAGCCAATCAAAGGTCGGGTGAGCTTAGTGGGCGGGCAGTTGAGCCAATCAAAGGTCGGTTGAGCTTAGTGGGCAGGCAGTTGAGCCAAACAAAGGCCGGTGTAGCTTAGTGGGCGGGCAGTTGAGCCAATCAATGGTCGGTTGAGCTTAGTGGGCGGGCAGTTGAGCCAATCCAAGGTCGGTTGAGCTTAGTGGTCGGGTAGATAAAATAATGAATTGTCGGTTGAGCTTATTTGGCGGTCAGTTGAGCCAATCAATACTCGGTTGAGCTTAGTGGTCGGGCAGTTGAGCCAATCAAAGGTCAGGTGAGCTTAGTGGGCGGGCAGTTGAGCCAAACAAAGGCCGGTGTAGCTTAGTGGTCGGGCAGTTGAGCCAATCAAAGGTCGGTTGAGCTTAGTGGGCGGTCAATGGAGCCAATCAATGGTCGGTTGAGCTTAGTGGGCGGGCAGTTTAGCATAGCAATGGTCGGTTGAGCTTAGTGGGCGGTCAGTTGAGCAAATCAATGGTCGGTTGAGCTTAGTGGGCGGTCAGTTGTGCCAATCAATGGTCGGTTGAGCTTAGTGGGCGGTCAGTTCAGCCAATCAAAGGTCGGTTGAGCTTAGTGGGCGGGCAGTTGAGCCAATCAAAAGTCGGTTGGCTTAGTGGGCGGTCAGTTGAGCCAATCAATATTCGGTTGAGCTTCGTGGACGGGGAGTTGAGCCAATCAATGGTCGGTTGAAATTAGTGGGCGGGCAGTTAAGCCAATCAATGGTCGGTTGAGCTTAGTGGGCGGTCAGTTGAGTCAATCAATGGTCGGTTGAGCTTAGTGGGCGGGCTGTTGAGCCAATCAATGGTCGGTGGAGCTTAGTGGGCAGGCAGTTGAGCCAAACAAAGGCCGGTTGAGCTTAGTGGGCGTTCAGTTGAGCTAATCCAAGGTCGGTTGAGCTTAGTGGGCGTGCAGTTGAGCCAATCCAAGGTTGGTTGAGCTTAGTGGGCGGGCAGTTGAGCCACTCAATGGTCGGTTGAGCTTAGTGGGCGGGCAGTTGAGCCAATTAATGGTCGGTTGAGCTTAGTGGTCGGGCAGTTGAGCCAATCAAAGGTCGGGTGAGCTTAGTGGGCGGGCAGTTGAGCCAATCAAAGGTCGGTTGAGCTTAGTGGGCGGGCAGTTGAGCCAAACAAAGGCCGGTGTAGCTTAGTGGGCGGGCAGTTGAGCCAATCAAAGGTCGGTTGAGCTTAGTGGGCGGTCAATGGAGCCAATCAATGGTCGGTTGAGCTTAGTGGGCGGGCAGTTTAGCATAACAATGGTCGGTTGAGCTTAGTGGGCGGTCAGTTGAGCCAATCAATATTCGGTTGAGTTTCGTGGACGGGGAAATGAGCCAATCAATGGTCGGTTGAAATTAGTGGGCGGGCAGTTAAGCCAATCAATGGTCGGTTGAGCTTAGTGGGCGGTCAGTTGAGTCAATCAATGGTCGGTTGAGCTTAGTGGGCGGGCTGTTGAGCCAATCAATGGTCGGTTGAGCTTAGTGGGCAGGCAGTTGAGCCAAACAAAGGCCGGTTGAGCTTAGTGGGCGTTCAGTTGAGCTAATCCAAGGTCGGTTGAGCTTAGTGGGCGTGCAGTTGAGCCAATCCAAGGTTGGTTGAGCTTAGTGGGCGGGCAGTTGAGCCACTCAATGGTCGGTTGAGCTTAGTGGGCGGGCAGTTGAGCCAATTAATGGTCGGTTGAGCTTAGTGGGCGGGCAGTTGACCCAATCAATGGTCGGTTGAGCTTAGTGGGCGGTCAGTTGTGCCAATCAGTGGTCGGTTGAGCTTAGTGGGCGGTCAGTTCAGCCAATCAAAGGTCAGTTGAGCTTAGTGGGCGGTCTGTTGAGCCAATCAATGGTCGGTTGAGCTTCGTGGACGGGCAGTTGAGCCAATCAATGGTCGGTTGAAATTAGTGGGCGGGCAGTTAAGCCAATTACTGGTCGGTTGAGCTTAGTGGGCGGTCAGTTGAGTCAATCAATGTTCCGTTAAGCTTAGATGGGCGGGCATTTGAGCCAATCATTGGTCGGTTGAGCTTAGATGGGCGGGCATTTGAGCCTATCAGTGGTCGGTTGAGCTTAGTGGGTGGGCAGTTGAGCCAATCCAAGGTCGGTTGAGCTAAGTGGTCGTGCAGTTGATCCAATCAAAGGTCGGTTGAGCTAAGTGGGCGGGCAGTTGAGTCAATCAATGGTCCGTTCAGATTACTGGACGGGCAGTTGAGCCAATCAATGGTCGGTTTAAATTAGCGGGCTTGCAGTTAAGCCAATCAATGGTCGGTTGAGCTTAGTGGGCGGTCAGTTGAGTCAATCAATGGTCGGTTGAGCTTAGTGGGCGGTCAGTTGAGCCATTCAATGGTCGGTAGAGCTTAGTGGGCGGGCAGTTGAGCCAATCAATGGTCTGTTGAGCTCAGTGGGTGGTCAGTGGAGCCAATCAATGGTCGTTTGAGCTTAGTGGGCGGGCAGTTGAGCCAATCAATTGTCTGTTCAGCTTAGTGGGCGGGCTGTTGAGCCAATCAAAGGTCGGTTGAGCTTAGTGGGCGGTCAATGGAGCCAATCAGTGGTCGGTTGAGCTTAGTGGGCGGTCAGTGGAGCCAATCAATGGTCGGTTGAGATTAGTGGGCGGGCAGTTGAGCATAACAATGGTCGGTTGAGCTTCGTGGACGGGCAGTTGAGCCAATCAATGGTCGGTTGAAATTAGTGGGCGGTCAGTTCAGCCAATTACTGGTCGGTTGAGCTTAGTGGGCGGTCAGTTGAGTCAATCAATGGTCGGTTGAGCTTAGTGGGCGGGCAGTTGAGCCAATCAATGGTCGGTTGAGCGTAGTGGGCGGTCAGTGGAGCCAATCAATGGTCGTTTGAGCTTAGTGGGCGGGCAGTTGAGCCAATCAATGGTCTGTTGAGCTCAGTGGGCGGGCCGTTGAGCCAATCAATGGTCGGTTGAGCTTAGTGGTCGGGTAGTTAAAATAATGAATGGTCGGTTGAGCTTATTTGGCGGTCAGTTGAGCCAATCAATACTCGGTTGAGCTTAGTGGTCGGGCAGTTGAGCCAATCAAAGGTCGGGTGAGCTTAGTGGGCGGGCAGTTGAGCCAATCAAAGGTCGGGTGAGCTTAGTGGGCAGGCAGTTGAGCCAAACAAAGGCCGGTGTAGCTTAGTGGGCGGGCAGTTGAGCCAATCAAAGGTCGGTTGAGCTTAGTGGGCGGTCAATGGAGCCAATCAATGGTCGGTTGAGCTTAGTGGGCGGGCAGTTTAGCATAACAATGGTCGGTTGAGCTTAGTGGGCGGTCAGTTGAGCAAATCAATGGTCGGTTGAGCTTAGTGGGCGGTCAGTTGTGCCAATCAATGGTCGGTTGAGCTTAGTGGGCGGTCAGTTCAGCCAATCAAAGGTCGCTTGAGCTTAGTGGGCGGGCAGTTGAGCCAATCAAAAGTCGGTTGGCTTAGTGGGCGGTCAGTTGAGTCAATCAATGGTCGGTTGAGCTTAGTGGGCGGGCTGTTGAGCCAATCAATGGTCGGTTGAGCTTAGTGGGCAGGCAGTTGAGCCAAACAAAGGCCGGTTGAGCTTAGTGGGCGTTCAGTTGAGCTAATCCAAGGTCGGTTGAGCTTAGTGGGCGTGCAGTTGAGCCAATCCAAGGTTGGTTGAGCTTAGTGGGCGGGCAGTTGAGCCACTCAATGGTCGGTTGAGCTTAGTGGGCGGGCAGTTGAGCCAATTAATGGTCGGTTGAGCTTAGTGGGCGGGCAGTTGAGCCAATCAATGGTCGGTTGAGCTTAGTGGGCGGTCAGTTGTGCCAATCAGTGGTTGGTTGAGCTTAGTGGGCGGTCACTTCAGCCAATCAAAGGTCGGTTGAGCTTAGTGGGCGGTCAGTTGAGCCAATCAATGGTCGGTTGAGCTTCGTGGACGGGCAGTTGATCCAATCAATGGTCGGTTGAAATTAGTGGGCGGGCAGTTAAGCCAATTACTGGTCGGTTGAGCTTAGTGGGCGGTCAGTTGAGTCAATCAATGATCCGTTAAGCTTAGATGGGCGGGCATTTGAGCCAATCATTGGTCGGTTGAGCTTAGATGGGCGGGCATTTGAGCCTATCAGTGGTCGGTTGAGCTTAGTGGGCGGGCAGTTGAGCCAAACAAAGGCCGGTGTAGCTTAGTGGGCGGGCAGTTGAGCCAATCAAAGGTCGGTTGAGCTTAGTGGGCGGTCAATGGAGCCAATCAATGGTCGGTTGAGCTTAGTGGGCGGGCAGTTTAGCATAACAATGGTCGGTTGAGCTTAGTGGGCGGTCAGTTGAGCAAATCAATGGTCGGTTGAGCTTAGTGGGCGGTCAGTTGTGCCAATCAATGGTCGGTTGAGCTTAGTGGGCGGTCAGTTCAGCCAATCAAAGGTCGGTTGAGCTTAGTGGGCGGGCAGTTGAGCCAATCAAAAGTCGGTTGGCTTAGTGGGCGGTCAGTTGAGCCAATCAATGGTCGGTTGAGCTTCGTGGACGGGGAGTTGAGCCAATCAATGGTCGGTTGAAATTAGTGGGCGGGCAGTTAAGCCAATCAATGGTCGGTTTAGCTTAGTGGGCGGTCAGTTGAGTCAATCAATGGTCGGTTGAGCTTAGTGGGCGGGCTGTTGAGCCAATTAATGGTCGGTTGAGCTTAGTGGGCAGGCAGTTGAGCCAAACAAAGGCCGGTTGAGCTTAGTGGGCGTTCAGTTGAGCTAATCCAAGGTCGGTTGAGCTTAGTGGGCGTGCAGTTGAGCCAATCCAAGGTTGGTTGAGCTTAGTGGGCGGGCAGTTGAGCCACTCAATGGTCGGTTGAGCTTAGTGGGCGGGCAGTTGAGCCAATTAATGGTCGGTTGAGCTTAGTGGGCGGGCAGTTGAGCCAATCAATGGTCGGTTGAGCTTAGTGGGCGGTCAGTTGTGCCAATCAGTGGTTGGTTGAGCTTATTGGGCGGTCACTTCAGCCAATCAAAGGTCGGTTGAGCTTAGTGGGCGGTCAGTTGAGCCAATCAATGGTCGGTTGAGCTTCGTGGACGGGCAGTTGATCCAATCAATGGTCGGTTGAAATTAGTGGGCGGGCAGTTAAGCCAATTACTGGTCGGTTGAGCTTAGTGGGCGGTCAGTTGAGTCAATCAATGTTCCGTTAAGCTTAGATGGGCGGGCATTTGAGCCAATCATTGGTCGGTTGAGCTTAGATGGGCGGGCATTTGAGCCTATCAGTGGTCGGTTGAGCTTAGTGGGCGGGCAGTTGAGCCAATCAATGGTAGGTTGAGCTTAATGGGCGGTCAGTTGAGCCAATCAATGGTCGGTTGAGCTTAGTGGGCGGGCAGTTGAGCCAATCCAAGGTCGGTTGAGCTAAGTGGTCGTGCAGTTGATCCAATCAAAGGTCGGTTGAGCTAAGTGGGCGGGCAGTTGAGTCAATCAATGGTCCGTTCAGATTAGTGGACGGGCAGTTGAGCCAATCAATGGTCGGTTTAAATTAGTGGGCGGGCAGTTAAGCCAATCAATGGTCGGTTGAGCTTAGTGGGCGGTCAGTTGAGTCAATCAATGGTCGGTTGAGCTTAGTGGGCGGTCAGTTGAGCCAATCAATGGTCGGTTGAGCTTAGTGGGCGGGCAGTTGAGCCAATCAATGGTCTGTTGAGCTCAGTGGGTGGTCAGTGGAGCCAATCAATGGTTGTTTGAGCTTAGTGGGCGGGCAGTTGAGCCAATCAATTGTCTGTTCAGCTTAGTGGGCGGGCTGTTGAGCCAATCAAAGGTCGGTTAAGCTTAGTGGGCGGTCAATGGAGCCAATCAGTGGTCGGTTGAGCTTAGTGGGCGGTCAGTGGAGCCAATCAATGGTCGGTTGAGCTTAGTGGGCGGGCAGTTGAGCCAATCCAAGGTCGGTTGAGCTAAGTGGTCGTGCAGTTGATCCAATCAAAGGTCGGTTGAGCTAAGTGGGCGGGCAGTTGAGTCAATCAATGGTCCGTTCAGATTAGTGGACGGGCAGTTGATCCAATCAAAGGTCGGTTGAGCTAAGTGGGCGGGCAGTTGAGCCAATCAATGGTCGGTTTAAATTAGTGGGCGGGCAGTTAAGCCAATCAATGGTCGGTTGAGCTTAGTGGGCGGTCAGTTGAGTCAATCAATGGTCGGTTGAGCTTAGTGGGCGGTCAGTTGAGCCATTCAATGGTCGGTTGAGCTTAGTGGGCGGGCAGTTGAGCCAATCCAAGGTTGGTTGAGCTTAGTGGGCGGGCAGTTGAGCCACTCAATGGTCGGTTGAGCTTAGTGGGCGGGCAGTTGTGCCAATTAATGGTCGGTTGAGCATAGTGGTCGGGCAGTTGAGCCAATCAAAGGTCGGGTGAGCTTAGTGGGCGGGCAGTTGAGCCAATCAAATGTCGGTTGAGCTTAGTGGGCGGGCAGTTGAGCCAAACAAAGGCCGGTGTAGCTTAGTGGGCGGGCAGTTGAGCCAATCAAAGGTCGGTTGAGCTTAGTGGGCGGTCAATGGAGCCAATCAATGGTCGGTTGAGCTTAGTGGGCGGGCAGTTTAGCATAACAATGGTCGGTTGAGCTTAGTGGGCGGTCAGTTGAGCAAATCAATGGTCGGTTGAGCTTAGTGGGCGGTCAGTTGTGCCAATCAATGGTCGGTTCAGCTTAGTGGGCGGTCAGTTCAGCCAATCAAAGGTCGGTTGAGCTTAGTGGGCGGGCAGTTGAGCCAATCCAAGGTTGGTTGAGCTTAGTGGGCGGGCAGTTGAGCCACTCAATGGTCGGTTGAGCTTAGTGGGCGGGCAGTTGAGCCAATTAATGGTCGGTTGAGCTTAGTGGGCGGGCAGTTGAGCCAATCAATGGTCGGTTGAGCTTAGTGGGCGGTCAGTTGTGCCAATCAGTGGTCGGTTGAGCTTAGTGGGCGGTCAGTTCAGCCAATCAAAGGTCAGTTGAGCTTAGTGGGCGGTCAGTTGAGCCAATCAATGGTCGGTTGAGCTTCGTGGACGGGCAGTTGAGCCAATCAATGGTCGGTTGAAATTAGTGGGCGGGCAGTTAAGCCAATTACTGGTCGGTTGAGCTTAGTGGGCGGTCAGTTGAGTCAATCAATGTTCCGTTAAGCTTAGATGGGCGGGCATTTGAGCCATTCATTGGTCGGTTGAGCTTAGATGGGCGGGCATTTGAGTCTATCAGTGGTCGGTTGAGCTTAGTGGGTGGGCAGTTGAGCCAATCCAAGGTCGGTTGAGCTAAGTGGTCGTGCAGTTGGTCCAATCAAAGGTCGGTTGAGCTAAGTGGGCGGGCAGTTGAGCCAATCAATGCTCGGTTTAAATTAGTGGGCGGGCAGTTAAGCCAATCAATGGTCGGTTGAGCTTAGTGGGCGGTCAGTTGAGTCAATCGATGGTCGGTTGAGCTTAGTGGGCGGTCAGTTGAGCCATTCAATGGTCGGTTGAGCTTAGTGGGCGGGCAGTTGAGCCAATCAATGGTCTGTTGAGCTCAGTGGGTGGTCAGTGGAGCCAATCAATGGTCGGTTGAGCTTAGTGGGCGGGCAGTTGAGCCAATCCAAGGTCGGTTGAGCTAAGTGGTCGTGCAGTTGATCCAATCAAAGGTCGGTTGAGCTAAGTGGGCGGGCAGTTGAGTCAATCAATGGTCCGTTCAGATTAGTGGACGGGCAGTTGATCCAATCAAAGGTCGGTTGAGCTAAGTGGGCGGGCAGTTGAGCCAATCAATGGTCGGTTTAAATTAGTGGGCGGGCAGTTAAGCCAATCAATGGTCGGTTGAGCTTAGTGGGCGGTCAGTTGAGTCAATCAATGGTCGGTTGAGCTTAGTGGGCGGTCAGTTGAGCCATTCAATGGTCGGTTGAGCTTAGTGGGCGGGCAGTTGAGCCAATCCAAGGTTGGTTGAGCTTAGTGGGCGGGCAGTTGAGCCACTCAATGGTCGGTTGAGCTTAGTGGGCGGGCAGTTGTGCCAATTAATGGTCGGTTGAGCATAGTGGTCGGGCAGTTGAGCCAATCAAAGGTCGGGTGAGCTTAGTGGGCGGGCAGTTGAGCCAATCAAATGTCGGTTGAGCTTAGTGGGCGGGCAGTTGAGCCAAACAAAGGCCGGTGTAGCTTAGTGGGCGGGCAGTTGAGCCAATCAAAGGTCGGTTGAGCTTAGTGGGCGGTCAATGGAGCCAATCAATGGTCGGTTGAGCTTAGTGGGCGGGCAGTTTAGCATAACAATGGTCGGTTGAGCTTAGTGGGCGGTCAGTTGAGCAAATCAATGGTCGGTTGAGCTTAGTGGGCGGTCAGTTGTGCCAATCAATGGTCGGTTCAGCTTAGTGGGCGGTCAGTTCAGCCAATCAAAGGTCGGTTGAGCTTAGTGGGCGGGCAGTTGAGCCAATCCAAGGTTGGTTGAGCTTAGTGGGCGGGCAGTTGAGCCACTCAATGGTCGGTTGAGCTTAGTGGGCGGGCAGTTGAGCCAATTAATGGTCGGTTGAGCTTAGTGGGCGGGCAGTTGAGCCAATCAATGGTCGGTTGAGCTTAGTGGGCGGTCAGTTGTGCCAATCAGTGGTCGGTTGAGCTTAGTGGGCGGTCAGTTCAGCCAATCAAAGGTCAGTTGAGCTTAGTGGGCGGTCAGTTGAGCCAATCAATGGTCGGTTGAGCTTCGTGGACGGGCAGTTGAGCCAATCAATGGTCGGTTGAAATTAGTGGGCGGGCAGTTAAGCCAATTACTGGTCGGTTGAGCTTAGTGGGCGGTCAGTTGAGTCAATCAATGTTCCGTTAAGCTTAGATGGGCGGGCATTTGAGCCATTCATTGGTCGGTTGAGCTTAGATGGGCGGGCATTTGAGTCTATCAGTGGTCGGTTGAGCTTAGTGGGTGGGCAGTTGAGTCAATCCAAGGTCGGTTGAGCTAAGTGGTCGTGCAGTTGGTCCAATCAAAGGTCGGTTGAGCTAAGTGGGCGGGCAGTTGAGCCAATCAATGCTCGGTTTAAATTAGTGGGCGGGCAGTTAAGCCAATCAATGGTCGGTTGAGCTTAGTGGGCGGTCAGTTGAGTCAATCGATGGTCGGTTGAGCTTAGTGGGCGGTCAGTTGAGCCATTCAATGGTCGGTTGAGCTTAGTGGGCGGGCAGTTGAGCCAATCAATGGTCTGTTGAGCTCAGTGGGTGGTCAGTGGAGCCAATCAATGGTCGTTTGAGCTTAGTGGGCGGACAGTTGAGCCAATCAATTGTCTGTTCAGCTTAGTGGGCGGGCTGTTGAGCCAATCAAAGGTCGGTTGAGCTTAGTGGGCGGTCAATGGAGCCAATCAGTGGTCGGTTGAGCTTAGTCGGCGGTCAGTGGAGCCAATCAATGGTCGGTTGAGATTAGTGGGCGGGCAGTTGAGCATAACAATGGTCGGTTGAGCTTCGTGGACGGGCAGTTGAGCCAATCAATGGTCGGTTGAAATTAGTGGGCGGGCAGTTAAGCCAATTACTGGTCGGTTGAGCTTAGTGGGCGGTCAGTTGAGTCAATCAATGTTCCGTTAAGCTTAGATGGGCGGGCATTTGAGCCAATCATTGGTCGGTTGAGCTTAGATGGGCGGGCATTTGAGCCTATCAGTGGTCGGTTGAGCTTAGTGGGCGGGCAGTTGAGCCAATCAATGGTAGGTTGAGCTTAATGGGCGGTCAGTTGAGCCAATCAATGGTCGGCTGAGCTTAGTGGGCGGGCAGTTGAGCCAATCCAAGGTCGGTTGAGCTAAGTGGTCGTGCAGTTGATCCAATCAAAGGTCGGTTGAGCTAAGTGGGCGGGCAGTTGAGTCAATCAATGGTCCGTTCAGATTAGTGGACGGGCAGTTGAGCCAATCAATGGTCGGTTTAAATTAGTGGGCGGGCAGTTAAGCCAATCAATGTTCGGTTGAGCTTAGTGGGCGGTCAGTTGAGTCAATCAATGGTCGGTTGAGCTTAGTTGGCGGTCAGTTGAGCCAATCAATGGTCGGTTGAGCTTAGTGGGCGGGCAGTTGAGCCAATCAATGGTCTGTTGAGCTCAGTGGGTGGTCAGTGGAGCCAATCAATGGTCGTTTGAGCTTAGTGGGCGGGCAGTTGAGCCAATCAATTGTCTGTTCAGCTTAGTGGGCGGGCTGTTGAGCCAATCAAAGGTCGGTTGAGCTTAGTGGGCGGTCAATGGAGCCAATCAGTGGTCGGTTGAGCTTAGTGGGCGGTCAGTGGAGCCAATCAATGGTCGTTTGAGCTTAGTGGGCGGGCAGTTGAGCCAATCAATGGTCTGTTGAGCTTAGTGGGCGGGCCGTTGAGCCAATCAATGGTCGGTTGAGCTTAGTGGTCGGGTAGTTGAAATAATGAATGGTCGGTTGAGCTTATTGGTCGGTCAGTTGAGCCAATCAATACTCGGTTGAGCTTAGTGGTCGGGCAGTTGAGCCAATCAAAGGTCGGGTGAGCTTAGTGGGCGGGCAGTTGAGCCAATCAAAGGTCGGTTGAGCTTAGTGGGCAGGCAGTTGAGCCAAACAAAGGCCGGTGTAGCTTAGTGGGCGGGCAGTTGAGCCAATCAATGGTCGGTTGAGCTTAGTGCGCGGGCAGTTGAGCCAATCCAAGGTCGGTTGAGCTTAGTGGTCGGGTAGATAAAATAATGAATGGTCGGTTGAGCTTATTTGGCGGTCAGTTGAGCCAATCAATACTCGGTTGAGCTTAGTGGTCGGGCAGTTGAGCCAAACAAAGGCCGGTGTAGCTTAGTGGTCGGGCAGTTGAGCCAATCAAAGGTCGGTTGAGCTTAGTGGGCGGTCAATGGAGCCAATCAATGGTCGGTTGAGCTTAGTGGGCGGGCAGTTTAGCATAACAATGGTCGGTTGAGCTTAGTGGGCGGTCAGTTGAGCAAATCAATGGTCGGTTGAGCTTAGTGGGCGGTCAGTTGTGCCAATCAATGGTCGGTTGAGCTTAGTGGGCGGTCAGTTCAGCCAATCAAAGGTCGGTTGAGCTTAGTGGGCGGGCAGTTGGGCCAATCAAAAGTCGGTTGGCTTAGTGGGCGGTCAGTTGAGCCAATCAGTATTCGGTTGAGCTTCGTGGACGGGGAGTTGAGCCAATCAATGGTCGGTTGAAATTAGTGGGCGGGCAGTTAAGCCAATCAATGGTCGGTTGAGCTTAGTGGGCGGTCAGTTGAGTCAATCAATGGTCGGTTGAGCTTAGTGGGCGGGCTGTTGAGCCAATCAATGGTCGGTGGAGCTTAGTGGGCAGGCAGTTGAGCCAAACAAAGGCCGGTTGAGCTTAGTGGGCGTTCAGTTGAGCTAATCCAAGGTCGGTTGAGCTTAGTGGGCGTGCAGTTGAGCCAATCCAAGGTTGGTTGAGCTTAGTGGGCGGGCAGTTGAGCCACTCAGTGGTCGGTTGAGCTTAGTGGGCGGGCAGTTGAGCCAATTAATGGTCGGTTGAGCTTAGTGGTCGGGCAGTTGAGCCAATCAAAGGTCGGGTGAGCTTAGTGGGCGGGCAGTTGAGCCAATCAAAGGTCGGTTGAGCTTAGTGGGCGGGCAGTTGAGCCAAACAAAGGCCGGTGTAGCTTAGTGGGCGGGCAGTTGAGCCAATCAAAGGTCGGTTGAGCTTAGTGGGCGGTCAATGGAGCCAATCAATGGTCGGTTGAGCTTAGTGGGCGGGCAGTTTAGCATAACAATGGTCGGTTGAGCTTAGTGGGCGGTCAGTTGAGCAAATCAATGGTCGGTTGAGCTTAGTGGGCGGTCAGTTCAGCCAATCAAAGGTCGGTTGAGCTTAGTGGGCGGGCAGTTGAGCCAATCAAAAGTCGGTTGGCTTAGTGGGCGGTCAGTTGAGCCAATCAATATTCGGTTGAGTTTCGTGGACGGGGAGTTGAGCCAATCAATGGTCGGTTGAGCTTAGATGGGCGGGCATTTGAGCCAATCATTGGTCGGTTGAGCTTAGATGGGCGGGCATTTGAGCCTATCAGTGGTCGGTTGAGCTTAGTGGGTGGGCAGTTGAGCCAATCCAAGGTCGGTTGAGCTAAGTGGTCGTGCAGTTGATCCAATCAAAGGTCGGTTGAGCTAAGTGGGCGGGCAGTTGAGTCAATCAATGGTCCGTTCAGATTACTGGACGGGCAGTTGAGCCAATCAATGGTCGGTTTAAATTAGCGGGCGGGCAGTTAAGCCAATCAATGGTCGGTTGAGCTTAGTGGGCGGTCAGTTGAGTCAATCAATGGTCGGTTGAGCTTAGTGGGCGGTCAGTTGAGCCATTCAATGGTCGGTAGAGCTTAGTGGGCGGGCAGTTGAGCCAATCAATGGTCTGTTGAGCTCAGTGGGTGGTCAGTGGAGCCAATCAATGGTCGTTTGAGCTTAGTGGGCGGGCAGTTGAGCCAATCAATTGTCTGTTCAGCTTAGTGGGCGGGCTGTTGAGCCAATCAAAGGTCGGTTGAGCTTAGTGGGCGGTCAATGGAGCCAATCAGTGGTCGGTTGAGCTTAGTGGGCGGTCAGTGGAGCCAATCAATGGTCGGTTGAGATTAGTGGGCGGGCAGTTGAGCATAACAATGGTCGGTTGAGCTTCGTGGACGGGCAGTTGAGCCAATCAATGGTCGGTTGAAATTAGTGGGCGGTCAGTTCAGCCAATTACTGGTCGGTTGAGCTTAGTGGGCGGTCAGTTGAGTCAATCAATGGTCGGTTGAGCTTAGTGGGCGGGCAGTTGAGCCAATCAATGGTCGGTTGAGCGTAGTGGGCGGTCAGTGGAGCCAATCAATGGTCGTTTGAGCTTAGTGGGCGGGCAGTTGAGCCAATCAATGGTCTGTTGAGCTCAGTGGGCGGGCCGTTGAGCCAATCAATGGTCGGTTGAGCTTAGTGGTCGGGTAGTTAAAATAATGAATGGTCGGTTGAGCTTATTTGGCGGTCAGTTGAGCCAATCAATACTCGGTTGAGCTTAGTGGTCGGGCAGTTGAGCCAATCAAAGGTCGGGTGAGCTTAGTGGGCGGGCAGTTGAGCCAATCAAAGGTCGGGTGAGCTTAGTGGGCAGGCAGTTGAGCCAAACAAAGGCCGGTGTAGCTTAGTGGGCGGGCAGTTGAGCCAATCAAAGGTCGGTTGAGCTTAGTGGGCGGTCAATGGAGCCAATCAATGGTCGGTTGAGCTTAGTGGGCGGGCAGTTTAGCATAACAATGGTCGGTTGAGCTTAGTGGGCGGTCAGTTGAGCAAATCAATGGTCGGTTGAGCTTAGTGGGCGGTCAGTTGTGCCAATCAATGGTCGGTTGAGCTTAGTGGGCGGTCAGTTCAGCCAATCAAAGGTCGCTTGAGCTTAGTGGGCGGGCAGTTGAGCCAATCAAAAGTCGGTTGGCTTAGTGGGCGGTCAGTTGAGTCAATCAATGGTCGGTTGAGCTTAGTGGGCGGGCTGTTGAGCCAATCAATGGTCGGTTGAGCTTAGTGGGCAGGCAGTTGAGCCAAACAAAGGCCGGTTGAGCTTAGTGGGCGTTCAGTTGAGCTAATCCAAGGTCGGTTGAGCTTAGTGGGCGTGCAGTTGAGCCAATCCAAGGTTGGTTGAGCTTAGTGGGCGGGCAGTTGAGCCACTCAATGGTCGGTTGAGCTTAGTGGGCGGGCAGTTGAGCCAATTAATGGTCGGTTGAGCTTAGTGGGCGGGCAGTTGAGCCAATCAATGGTCGGTTGAGCTTAGTGGGCGGTCAGTTGTGCCAATCAGTGGTTGGTTGAGCTTAGTGGGCGGTCACTTCAGCCAATCAAAGGTCGGTTGAGCTTAGTGGGCGGTCAGTTGAGCCAATCAATGGTCGGTTGAGCTTCGTGGACGGGCAGTTGATCCAATCAATGGTCGGTTGAAATTAGTGGGCGGGCAGTTAAGCCAATTACTGGTCGGTTGAGCTTAGTGGGCGGTCAGTTGAGTCAATCAATGATCCGTTAAGCTTAGATGGGCGGGCATTTGAGCCAATCATTGGTCGGTTGAGCTTAGATGGGCGGGCATTTGAGCCTATCAGTGGTCGGTTGAGCTTAGTGGGCGGGCAGTTGAGCCAAACAAAGGCCGGTGTAGCTTAGTGGGCGGGCAGTTGAGCCAATCAAAGGTCGGTTGAGCTTAGTGGGCGGTCAATGGAGCCAATCAATGGTCGGTTGAGCTTAGTGGGCGGGCAGTTTAGCATAACAATGGTCGGTTGAGCTTAGTGGGCGGTCAGTTGAGCAAATCAATGGTCGGTTGAGCTTAGTGGGCGGTCAGTTGTGCCAATCAATGGTCGGTTGAGCTTAGTGGGCGGTCAGTTCAGCCAATCAAAGGTCGGTTGAGCTTAGTGGGCGGGCAGTTGAGCCAATCAAAAGTCGGTTGGCTTAGTGGGCGGTCAGTTGAGCCAATCAATGGTCGGTTGAGCTTCGTGGACGGGGAGTTGAGCCAATCAATGGTCGGTTGAAATTAGTGGGCGGGCAGTTAAGCCAATCAATGGTCGGTTTAGCTTAGTGGGCGGTCAGTTGAGTCAATCAATGGTCGGTTGAGCTTAGTGGGCGGGCTGTTGAGCCAATTAATGGTCGGTTGAGCTTAGTGGGCAGGCAGTTGAGCCAAACAAAGGCCGGTTGAGCTTAGTGGGCGTTCAGTTGAGCTAATCCAAGGTCGGTTGAGCTTAGTGGGCGTGCAGTTGAGCCAATCCAAGGTTGGTTGAGCTTAGTGGGCGGGCAGTTGAGCCACTCAATGGTCGGTTGAGCTTAGTGGGCGGGCAGTTGAGCCAATTAATGGTCGGTTGAGCTTAGTGGGCGGGCAGTTGAGCCAATCAATGGTCGGTTGAGCTTAGTGGGCGGTCAGTTGTGCCAATCAGTGGTTGGTTGAGCTTATTGGGCGGTCACTTCAGCCAATCAAAGGTCGGTTGAGCTTAGTGGGCGGTCAGTTGAGCCAATCAATGGTCGGTTGAGCTTCGTGGACGGGCAGTTGATCCAATCAATGGTCGGTTGAAATTAGTGGGCGGGCAGTTAAGCCAATTACTGGTCGGTTGAGCTTAGTGGGCGGTCAGTTGAGTCAATCAATGTTCCGTTAAGCTTAGATGGGCGGGCATTTGAGCCAATCATTGGTCGGTTGAGCTTAGATGGGCGGGCATTTGAGCCTATCAGTGGTCGGTTGAGCTTAGTGGGCGGGCAGTTGAGCCAATCAATGGTAGGTTGAGCTTAATGGGCGGTCAGTTGAGCCAATCAATGGTCGGTTGAGCTTAGTGGGCGGGCAGTTGAGCCAATCCAAGGTCGGTTGAGCTAAGTGGTCGTGCAGTTGATCCAATCAAAGGTCGGTTGAGCTAAGTGGGCGGGCAGTTGAGTCAATCAATGGTCCGTTCAGATTAGTGGACGGGCAGTTGAGCCAATCAATGGTCGGTTGAAATTAGTGGGCGGGCAGTTAAGCCAATCAATGGTCGGTTGAGCTTAGTGGGCGGTCAGTTGAGCCAATCAATGGTCGGTTGAGCTTCGTGGACGGGCAGTTGAGCCAATCAATGGTCGGTTGAAATTAGTGGGCGGGCAGTTAATCCAATCAATGGTCGGTTGAGCTTAATGGGCGGTCAGTTGAGCCAATCAACGGTCGGTTGAGCTTAGTGGGCGGGCAGTTGAGCCAATCAATGGTCTGTTGAGCTCAGTGGGCGGTAAGTGGAGCCAATCAATGGTCGTTTGAGCTTAGTGGGCGAGCAGTTGAGCCAATCAATTGTCTGTTCAGCTTAGTGGGCGGGCTGTTGAGCCAATCAATGGTCGGTTGAGCTTAGTGGTCGGGTAGTTGAAATAATGAATGGTCGGTTTAACTTAATGGTCGGTCAGTTGAGCCAATCAATAGTCGGTTGAGCTTAGTGGGCGGGCAGTTGAGCCAATCAAAGGTCGGGTGAGCTTAGTGGACGGGCAGTTGAGCCAATCAGAGGTCGGTTGAGCTTAGTGGGCAGGCAGTTGAGCCAAACAAAGGCCGGTTGAGCTTAGTCGGCGTTCAGTTGAGCTAATCCAAGGTCGGTTGAGCTTAGTGGGCGTGCGGTTGAGCCAATCCAAGGTTGGTTGAGCTTAGTGGGCGGGCAGTTAAGCCAATCAATGGTCGGTTGAGCTTAGTGGGCGGGCAGTTGAGCCAATCAATGGTCTGTTGAGCTTAGTGGACGGGCCGTTGAGCCAATCAATGGTCGGTTGAGCTTAGTGGTCGGGTAGTTGAAATAACGAATGGTCGGTTGAGCTTATTGGGCGGTCTGTTGAGCCAATAAATAGTCGGTTGAGCTTAGTGGTCGGGCAGTTGAGCCAATCAAAGGTCGGGTGAGCTTAGTGGGCGGGAAGTTGAGCCAATCAAAGGTCGGTTGAGCTTAGTGGGCAGGCAGTTGAGCCAAACAAAGGCCGGTGTAGGTTAGTGGGCGGGCAGTTGAGCCAATCAAAGGTCGGTTGAGCTTAGTGGGCGGGCAGTTGAGCCAATCAAAGGTCGGTTGAGCTTAGTGGGCGGTCAATGGAGCCAATCAATGGTCGGTTGAGCTTAGTGGGCGGGCACTTTAGCATAACAATGGTCGGTTGAGCTTAGTGGGTGGTCAGTTGAGCAAATCAATAGTCGGTTGAGCTTAGCGGGCGGTCAGTTGTGCCAATCAATATTCGGTTGAGCTTAGTGGGCGGTCAGTTCAGCCAATCAAAGGTCGTTTGAGCTTAGTGGGCGGGCAGTTGAGCCAATCAAAAGTCGGTTGGCTTAGTGGGCGGTCAGTTGAGCCAATCAATGGTCGGTTGAGCTTCGTGGACGGGGAGTTGAGCCAATCAATGGTCGGTTGAAATTAGTGGGCGGGCAGTTAAGCCAATCAATGGTCGGTTGAGCTTAGTGGGCGGTCAGTTGAGTCAATCAATGGTCAGTTGAGCTTAGTGGGCGGGCTGTTGAGCCAATCAATGGTCGGTTGCACTTAGTGGGCGGGTAGTTGAGCCAATCAATGGTCGGTTGAGCTTAATGGGCGGTCAGTTGAGCCAATCAATGGTCGGTTGAACTTAGTGGGCGGGCAGTTGAGCCAATCAATGGTCTGTTGAGCTCAGTGGGCGGTCAGTGGAGCCAATCAATGGTCGTTTGAGCTTAGTGGGCAGGCAGTTGAGCCAATCAATTGTCTGTTCAGCTTAGTGGGCGGGCTGTTGAGCCAATCAATGGTCGGTTGAGCTTAGTGGTCGGGTAGTTGAAATAATGAATGGTCGGTTAAACTTAATGGTCGGTCAGTTGAGCCAATCAATAGTCGGTTGAGCTTAGTGGGCGGGCAGTTGAGCCAATCAAAGGTCGGGTGGGTGAGCTTAGTGGGCGGGCAGTTGGGCCAATCAAAGGTCGGTTGAGCTTAGTGGGCAGGCAGTTGAGCCAAACAAAGGCCGGTTGAGCTTAGTGGGCGTTCAGTTGAGCTAATCCAAGGTCGGTTGAGCTTAGTGGGCGTGCAGTTGAGCCAATCCAAGGTTGGTTGAGCTTAGTGGGCGGGCAGTTGAGCCAATAAATGGTCGGTTGAGCTTAGTGGGCGGGCAGTTGAGCCAATTAATGGTCGGTTGAGCTTAGTGGGCGGGCAGTTGAGCCAATCAATGGTCGGTTGAGCTTAGTGGGCGGTCAGTTCAGCCAATCAAAGGTCGGTTGAGCTTAGTGGGCGGTCAGTTGAGCCAATCAATGGTCGGTTGATCTTCGTGGACGGGCAGTTGAGCCAATCAATGGTCGGTTGAAATTAGTGGGCGGGCAGTTAAGCCAATTACTGGTCGGTTGAGCTTAGTGGGCGATCAGTTGAGTCAATCAATGTTCTGTTAAGCTTAGATGGGCGGGCATTTGAGCCAATCATTGGTCGGTTGAGCTTAGATGGGCGGGCATTTGAGCCTATCAGTGGTCGGTTGAGCTTAGTGGGCGGGTAGTTGAGTCAATCAATGGTAGGTTGAGCTTAATGGGCGCTCAGTTGAGCCAATCAATGGTCGGTTGAGCTTAGTGGGCGGGCAGTTGAGCCAATCCAAGGTCGGTTGAGCTAAGTGGTCGTGCAGTTGATCCAATCAAAGGTCGGTTGAGCTTAGTGGGCGGGCAGTTGGGCCAATCAATGGTCTGTTGAGCTTAATGGGCGGGCTGTTGAGCCAATCAATGGTCGGTGGAGATTAATGGTCGGTGAGTTGAGCGAATCAATGGTCGGTTGAGCTTAGTGGGCTTGCAGTTGAGCTAATCCAAGGTCGGTTGAGCTTAGTGGGCGTGCAGTTGAGCCAATCCAAGGTTGGTTGAGCTTAGTGGGCGGGCAGTTGAGCCAATCAATGGTCGGTTGAGCTTAGTGGGCGGGCAGTTGAGCCAATCAATGGTCGGTTGAGCTTAGTGGGCGGGCAGTTGAGCCAATCAATGGTCGGTTGAGCTTAGTGGGCGGGCAGTTGAGCCAGTCAATGGTCGGTTGAGCTTAGTGGGCGGGCAGGTGAGCCAATCCATGGTCGGTTGATCTTATTGGGCAGGCAGTTGAGCCAATCAATGGCCGGTTGGGCTTAGTGGGCGGGCAGTTGAGCCAATCAATGGTCGGTTGAGCTTAGTGGGCGGGCAGTTGAGCCAATCAATGGTCGGTTGAGCTTAGTGGGCGGTCAGTAGAGCCAATCAATGGTCGGTTGAGCATACAATGGTCGGTTGAGCTTAGTGGGCGGTCAGTTGAGACAATCAATGGTCGTTTCAGCTTAGTGGGCGGTTAGTTGAGCAAATCAATGGTCGGTGGAGCTTAATGGGCGGTGAGTTGAACAAATCAATGGTCGATTGAGCTTAGTGGGCGGGCAGTTGAGCTAATCCAAGGTCGTTTGATCTCAGTGGGCTTGCAGTTGAGCCAATCCAAGGTAGGTTGAGCTTAGTGGGCGGGCAGTTGAGCCAATCAGTGGTCGGTTGAGCTTAGTGGGCGGGCAGTTGAGCCAATCAATGGTCGGTTGAGCTTAGTGGGCCGGCAGTTGAGCCAATCAATGGTCGGTTGAGCTTAGTGGGCGGGCAGTTGAGCCAGTCAATGGTCGGTTGAGCTTAGTGGGCGGTCAGTTCAGCCAATCAAAGTTCGGTTGAGCTTAGTGGGCCGGCAGTTGAGCCAATCAAAAGTCGGTTGGCTTAGTGGGCGGTCAGTTGAGCCAATCAATGGTCGGTTGAGCTTCGTGGACGGGCAGTTGAGCCAATCAATGGTCGGCTGAGCTTAGTGGGCGGGCTGTTGAGCCAATCAATGGTCGGTTGAGCTTAGTGGGCGGGTAGTTGAGCCAATCAATGGTCGGTTGAGCTTAATGGGCGGTCAGTTGAGCCAATCAATGGTCGGTTGAGCTTAGTGGGCAGGCAGTTGAGCCAATCAATTGTCTGTTCAGCTTAGTGGGCGGGCTGTTGAGCCAATCAATGGTCGGTTGAGCTTAGTGGTCGGGTAGTTGAAATAATGAATGGTCGGTTAAACTTAATGGTCGGTCAGTTGAGCCAATCAATAGTCGGTTGAGCTTAGTGGGCGGGCAGTTGAGCCAATCCAATGTTGGTTGAGCTTAGTGGGCGGGCAGTTGAGCCAATCAATGGTCGGTTGAGCTTAGTGGGCGGGCAGTTGAGCCAATCAGTGGTCGGTTGAGCTTAGTGGGCGGTCAGTTCAGCCAATCAAAGGTCGGTTGAGCTTAGTGGGCGGTCAGTTGAGCAAATCAATGGTCGGTTGAGCTTCGTGGACGGGAAGTTGAGCCAATCAATGGTCGGTTGAAATTAGTGGGCGGGCAGTTAAGCCAATTACTGGTCGGTTGTGAGCTTAGTGGGCAGGCAGTTGAGCCAATCAATTGTCTGTTCAGCTTAGTGGGCGGGCTGTTGAGCCAATCAATGGTCGGTTGAGCTTAGTGGTCGGGTAGTTGAAATAATGAATGGTCGGTTAAACTTAATGGTCGGTCAGTTGAGCCAATCAATAGTCGGTTGAGCTTAGTGGGCGGGCAGTTGATCCAATCCAATGTTGGTTGAGCTTAGTGGGCGGGCAGTTGAGCCAATCAATGGTCGGTTGAGCTTAGTGGGCGGGCAGTTGAGCCAATCAGTGGTCGGTTGAGCTTAGTGGGCGGTCAGTTCAGCCAATCAAAGGTCGGTTGAGCTTAGTGGGCGGTCAGTTGAGCAAATCAATGGTCGGTTGAGCTTCGTGGACGGGAAGTTGAGCCAATCAATGGTCGGTTGAAATTAGTGGGCGGGCAGTTAAGCCAATTACTGGTCGGTTGAGCTTAGTGGGCGGTCAGTTGAGTCAATCAATGTTCCGTTAAGCTTAGATGGGCGGGCATTTGAGCCAATCATTGGTCGGTTGAGCTTAGATGGGCGGGCATTTGAGCCTATCAGTGGTCGGTTGAGCTTAGTGGGCGGTCAGTTCAGCCAATCAAAGGTCGGTTGAGCTTAGTGGGCGGTCAGTTGAGCCAATCAATGGTCGGTTGAGCTTAGTGGGCGGGCAGTTGAGCCAATCAATGGTCTGTTGAGCTCAGTGGGCGGTCAGTGGAGCCAATCAATGGTCGTTTGAGCTTAGTGGGCAGGCAGTTGAGCCAATCAATTGTCTGTTCAGCTTAGTGGGCGGGCTGTTGAGCCAATCAATGGTCGGTTGAGCTTAGTGGTCGGGTAGTTGAAATAATGAATGGTCGGTTAAACTTAATGGTCGGTCAGTTGAGCCAATCAATAGTCGGTTGAGCTTAGTGGGCGGGCAGTTGAGCCAATCAAAGGTCGGGTGAGCTTAGTGGGCGGGCAGTTGGGCCAATCAAAGGTCGGTTGAGCTTAGTGGGCAGGCAGTTGAGCCAAACAAAGGCCGGTTGAGCTTAGTGGGCGTTCAGTTGAGCTAATCCAAGGTCGGTTGAGATTAGTGGGCGTGCAGTTGAGCCAATCCAAGGTTGGTTGAGCTTAGTGGGCGGGCAGTTGAGCCAATCAATGGTCGGTTGAGCTTAGTGGGCGGGCAGTTGAGCCAATTAATGGTCGGTTGAGCTTAGTGGGCGGGCAGTTGAGCCAATCAATGGTCGGTTGAGCTTAGTGGGCGGTCAGTTCAGCCAATCAAAGGTCGGTTGAGCTTAGTGGGCGGTCAGTTGAGCCAATCAATGGTCGGTTGATCTTCGTGGACGGGCAGTTGAGCCAATCAATGGTCGGTTGAAATTAGTGGGCGGGCAGTTAAGCCAATTACTGGTCGGTTGAGCTTAGTGGGCGATCAGTTGAGTCAATCAATGTTCTGTTAAGCTTAGATGGGCGGGCATTTGAGCCAATCATTGGTCGGTTGAGCTTAGTGGGCGGGCAGTTGAGCCAAACAAAGGCCGGTGTAGCTTAGTGGGCGGGCAGTTGAGCCAATCAAAGGTCGGTTGAGCTTAGTGGGCGGTCAATGGAGCCAATCAATGGTCGGTTGAGCTTAGTGGGCGGGCAGTTTAGCATAACAATGGTCGGTTGAGCTTAGTGGGCGGTCAGTTGAGCAAATCAATGGTCGGTTGAGCTTAGTGGGCGGTCAGTTGTGCCAATCAATGGTCGGTTGAGCTTAGTGGGCGGTCAGTTCAGCCAATCAAAGGTCGGTTGAGCTTAGTGGGCGGGCAGTTGAGCCAATCAAAAGTCGGTTGGCTTAGTGGGCGGTCAGTTGAGCCAATCAATGGTCGGTTGAGCTTCGTGGACGGGGAGTTGAGCCAATCAATGGTCGGTTGAAATTAGTGGGCGGGCAGTTAAGCCAATCAATGGTCGGTTGAGCTTAGTGGGCGGTCAGTTGAGTCAATCAATGGTCGGTTGAGCTTAGTGGGCGGGCTGTTGAGCCAATTAATGGTCGGTTGAGCTTAGTGGGCAGGCAGTTGAGCCAAACAAAGGCCGGTTGAGCTTAGTGGGCGTTCAGTTGAGCTAATCCAAGGTCGGTTGAGCTTAGTGGGCGTGCAGTTGAGCCAATCCAAGGTTGGTTGAGCTTAGTGGGCGGGCAGTTGAGCCACTCAATGGTCGGTTGAGCTTAGTGGGCGGCAGTTGAGCCAATTAATGGTCGGTTGAGCTTAGTGGGCGGGCAGTTGAGCCAATCAATGGTCGGTTGAGCTTAGTGGGCGGTCAGTTGTGCCAATCAGTGGTTGGTTGAGCTTATTGGGCGGTCACTTCAGCCAATCAAAGGTCGGTTGAGCTTAGTGGGCGGTCAGTTGAGCCAATCAATGGTCGGTTGAGCTTCGTGGACGGGCAGTTGATCCAATCAATGGTCGGTTGAAATTAGTGGGCGGGCAGTTAAGCCAATTACTGGTCGGTTGAGCTTAGTGGGCGGTCAGTTGAGTCAATCAATGTTCCGTTAAGCTTAGATGGGCGGGCATTTGAGCCAATCATTGGTCGGTTGAGCTTAGATGGGCGGGCATTTGAGCCTATCAGTGGTCGGTTGAGCTTAGTGGGCGGGCAGTTGAGCCAATCAATGGTAGGTTGAGCTTAATGGGCGGTCAGTTGAGCCAATCAATGGTCGGTTGAGCTTAGTGGGCGGGCAGTTGAGCCAATCCAAGGTCGGTTGAGCTAAGTGGTCGTGCAGTTGATCCAATCAAAGGTCGGTTGAGCTAAGTGGGCGGGCAGTTGAGTCAATCAATGGTCCGTTCAGATTAGTGGACGGGCAGTTGAGCCAATCAATGGTCGGTTTAAATTAGTGTGCGGGCAGTTAAGCCAATCAATGGTCGGTTGAGCTTAGTGGGCGGTCAGTTGAGTCAATCAATGGTCGGTTGAGCTTAGTGGGCGGTCAGTTGAGCCAATCAATGGTCGGTTGAGCTTAGTGGGCGGGCAGTTGAGCCAATCAATGGTCTGTTGAGCTCAGTGGGTGGTCAGTGGAGCCAATCAATGGTCGTTTGAGCTTAGTGGGCGGGCAGTTGAGCCAATCAATTGTCTGTTCAGCTTAGTGGGCGGGCTGTTGAGCCAATCAAAGGTCGGTTGAGCTTAGTGGGCGGTCAATGGAGCCAATCAGTGGTCGGTTGAGCTTAGTGGGCGGTCAGTGGAGCCAATCAATGGTCGGTTGAGCTTAGTGGGCGGGCAGTTGAGCCAATCCAAGGTCGGTTGAGCTAAGTGGTCGTGCAGTTTATCCAATCAAAGGTCGGTTGAGCTAAGTGGGCGGGCAGTTGAGTCAATCAATGGTCCGTTCAGATTAGTGGACGGGCAGTTGAGCCAATCAATGGTCGGTTGAAATTAGTGGGCGGGCAGTTAATCCAATCAATGGTCGGTTGAGCTTAATGGGCGGTCAGTTGAGCCAATCAATGGTCGGTTGAGCTTAGTGGGCGGGCAGTTGAGCCAATCAATGGTCTGTTGAGCTCAGTGGGCGGTAAGTGGAGCCAATCAATGGTCGTTTGAGCTTAGTGGGCGAGCAGTTGAGCCAATCAATTGTCTGTTCAGCTTAGTGGGCGGGCTGTTGAGCCAATCAATGGTCGGTTGAGCTTAGTGGTCGGGTAGTTGAAATAATGAATGGTCGGTTTAACTTAATGGTCGGTCAGTTGAGCCAATCAATAGTCGGTTGAGCTTAGTGGGCGGGCAGTTGAGCCAATCAAAGGTCGGGTGAGCTTAGTGGACGGGCAGTTGAGCCAATCAAAGGTCGGTTGAGCTTAGTGGGCAGGCAGTTGAGCCAAACAAAGGCCGGTTGAGCTTAGTCGGCGTTCAGTTGAGCTAATCCAAGGTCGGTTGAGCTTAGTGGGCGTGCGGTTGAGCCAATCCAAGGTTGGTTGAGCTTAGTGGGCGGGCAGTTAAGCCAATCAATGGTCGGTTGAGCTTAGTGGGCGGGCAGTTGAGCCAATCAATGGTCTGTTGAGCTTAGTGGACGGGCCGTTGAGCCAATCAATGGTCGGTTGAGCTTAGTGGTCGGGTAGTTGAAATAACGAATGGTCGGTTGAGCTTATTGGGCGGTCTGTTGAGCCAATAAATAGTCGGTTGAGCTTAGTGGTCGGGCAGTTGAGCCAATCAAAGGTCGGGTGAGCTTAGTGGGCGGGAAGTTGAGCCAATCAAAGGTCGGTTGAGCTTAGTGGGCAGGCAGTTGAGCCAAACAAAGGCCGGTGTAGGTTAGTGGGCGGGCAGTTGAGCCAATCAAAGGTCGGTTGAGCTTAGTGGGCGGGCAGTTGAGCCAATCAAAGGTCGGTTGAGCTTAGTGGGCGGTCAATGGAGCCAATCAATGGTCGGTTGAGCTTAGTGGGCGGGCACTTTAGCATAACAATGGTCGGTTGAGCTTAGTGGGTGGTCAGTTGAGCAAATCAATAGTCGGTTGAGCTTAGCGGGCGGTCAGTTGTGCCAATCAATGGTCGGTTGAGCTTAGTGGGCGGTCAGTTCAGCCAATCAAAGGTCGTTTGAGCTTAGTGGGCGGGCAGTTGAGCCAATCAAAAGTCGGTTGGCTTAGTGGGCGGTCAGTTGAGCCAATCAATGGTCGGTTGAGCTTCGTGGACGGGGAGTTGAGCCAATCAATGGTCGGTTGAAATTAGTGGGCGGGCAGTTAAGCCAATCAATGGTCGGTTGAGCTTAGTGGGCGGTCAGTTGAGTCAATCAATGGTCAGTTGAGCTTAGTGGGCGGGCTGTTGAGCCAATCAATGGTCGGTTGCACTTAGTGGGCGGGTAGTTGAGCCAATCAATGGTCGGTTGAGCTTAATGGGCGGTCAGTTGAGCCAATCAATGGTCGGTTGAACTTAGTGGGCGGGCAGTTGAGCCAATCAATGGTCTGTTGAGCTCAGTGGGCGGTCAGTGGAGCCAATCAATGGTCGTTTGAGCTTAGTGGGCAGGCAGTTGAGCCAATCAATTGTCTGTTCAGCTTAGTGGGCGGGCTGTTGAGCCAATCAATGGTCGGTTGAGCTTAGTGGTCGGGTAGTTGAAATAATGAATGGTCGGTTAAACTTAATGGTCGGTCAGTTGAGCCAATCAATAGTCGGTTGAGCTTAGTGGGCGGGCAGTTGAGCCAATCAAAGGTCGGGTGAGCTTAGTGGGCGGGCAGTTGGGCCAATCAAAGGTCGGTTGAGCTTAGTGGGCAGGCAGTTGAGCCAAACAAAGGCCGGTTGAGCTTAGTGGGCTTGCAGTTGAGCTAATCCAAGGTCGGTTGAGATTAGTGGGCGTGCAGTTGAGCCAATCCAAGGTTGGTTGAGCTTAGTGGGCGGGCAGTTGAGCCAATCAATGGTCGGTTGAGCTTAGTGGGCGGGCAGTTGAGCCAATCAATGGTCGGTTGAGCTTAGTGGGCGGGCAGTTGAGCCAATCAATGGTCGGTTGAGCTTAGTGGGCGGGCAGTTGAGCCAGTCAATGGTCGGTTGAGCTTAGTGGGCGGGCAGGTGAGCCAATCCATGGTCGGTTGATCTTATTGGGCAGGCAGTTGAGCCAATCAATGGCCGGTTGGGCTTAGTGGGCGGTCAGTTGAGCCAATCAATGGTCGGTTGAGCTTAGTGGGCGGGCAGTTGAGCCAATCAATGGTCTGTTGAGCTCAGTGGGTGGTCAGTGGAGCCAATCAATGGTCGTTTGAGCTTAGTGGGCGGGCAGTTGAGCCAATCAATTGTCTGTTCAGCTTAGTGGGCGGGCTGTTGAGCCAATCAAAGGTCGGTTGAGCTTAGTGGGCGGTCAATGGAGCCAATCAGTGGTCGGTTGAGCTTAGTGGGCGGTCAGTGGAGCCAATCAATGGTCGGTTGAGCTTAGTGGGCGGGCAGTTGAGCCAATCCAAGGTCGGTTGAGCTAAGTGGTCGTGCAGTTTATCCAATCAAAGGTCGGTTGAGCTAAGTTGGCGGGCAGTTGAGTCAATCAATGGTCCGTTCAGATTAGTGGACGGGCAGTTGAGCCAATCAATGGTCGGTTGAAATTAGTGGGCGGGCAGTTAATCCAATCAATGGTCGGTTGAGCTTAATGGGCGGTCAGTTGAGCCAATCAATGGTCGGTTGAGCTTAGTGGGCGGGCAGTTGAGCCAATCAATGGTCTGTTGAGCTCAGTGGGCGGTAAGTGGAGCCAATCAATGGTCGTTTGAGCTTAGTGGGCGAGCAGTTGAGCCAATCAATTGTCTGTTCAGCTTAGTGGGCGGGCTGTTGAGCCAATCAATGGTCGGTTGAGCTTAGTGGTCGGGTAGTTGAAATAATGAATGGTCGGTTTAACTTAATGGTCGGTCAGTTGAGCCAATCAATAGTCGGTTGAGCTTAGTGGGCGGGCAGTTGAGCCAATCAAAGGTCGGGTGAGCTTAGTGGACGGGCAGTTGAGCCAATCAAAGGTCGGTTGAGCTTAGTGGGCAGGCAGTTGAGCCAAACAAAGGCCGGTTGAGCTTAGTCGGCGTTCAGTTGAGCTAATCCAAGGTCGGTTGAGCTTAGTGGGCGTGCGGTTGAGCCAATCCAAGGTTGGTTGAGCTTAGTGGGCGGGCAGTTAAGCCAATCAATGGTCGGTTGAGCTTAGTGGGCGGGCAGTTGAGCCAATCAATGGTCTGTTGAGCTTAGTGGACGGGCCGTTGAGCCAATCAATGGTCGGTTGAGCTTAGTGGTCGGGTAGTTGAAATAACGAATGGTCGGTTGAGCTTATTGGGCGGTCTGTTGAGCCAATAAATAGTCGGTTGAGCTTAGTGGTCGGGCAGTTGAGCCAATCAAAGGTCGGGTGAGCTTAGTGGGCGGGAAGTTGAGCCAATCAAAGGTCGGTTGAGCTTAGTGGGCAGGCAGTTGAGCCAAACAAAGGCCGGTGTAGGTTAGTGGGCGGGCAGTTGAGCCAATCAAAGGTCGGTTGAGCTTAGTGGGCGGGCAGTTGAGCCAATCAAAGGTCGGTTGAGCTTAGTGGGCGGTCAATGGAGCCAATCAATGGTCGGTTGAGCTTAGTGGGCGGGCACTTTAGCATAACAATGGTCGGTTGAGCTTAGTGGGTGGTCAGTTGAGCAAATCAATAGTCGGTTGAGCTTAGCGGGCGGTCAGTTGTGCCAATCAATGGTCGGTTGAGCTTAGTGGGCGGTCAGTTCAGCCAATCAAAGGTCGTTTGAGCTTAGTGGGCGGGCAGTTGAGCCAATCAAAAGTCGGTTGGCTTAGTGGGCGGTCAGTTGAGCCAATCAATGGTCGGTTGAGCTTCGTGGACGGGGAGTTGAGCCAATCAATGGTCGGTTGAAATTAGTGGGCGGGCAGTTAAGCCAATCAATGGTCGGTTGAGCTTAGTGGGCGGTCAGTTGAGTCAATCAATGGTCAGTTGAGCTTAGTGGGCGGGCTGTTGAGCCAATCAATGGTCGGTTGCACTTAGTGGGCGGGTAGTTGAGCCAATCAATGGTCGGTTGAGCTTAATGGGCGGTCAGTTGAGCCAATCAATGGTCGGTTGAACTTAGTGGGCGGGCAGTTGAGCCAATCAATGGTCTGTTGAGCTCAGTGGGCGGTCAGTGGAGCCAATCAATGGTCGTTTGAGCTTAGTGGGCAGGCAGTTGAGCCAATCAATTGTCTGTTCAGCTTAGTGGGCGGGCTGTTGAGCCAATCAATGGTCGGTTGAGCTTAGTGGTCGGGTAGTTGAAATAATGAATGGTCGGTTAAACTTAATGGTCGGTCAGTTGAGCCAATCAATAGTCGGTTGAGCTTAGTGGGCGGGCAGTTGAGCCAATCAAAGGTCGGGTGAGCTTAGTGGGCGGGCAGTTGGGCCAATCAAAGGTCGGTTGAGCTTAGTGGGCAGGCAGTTGAGCCAAACAAAGGCCGGTTGAGCTTAGTGGGCTTGCAGTTGAGCTAATCCAAGGTCGGTTGAGATTAGTGGGCGTGCAGTTGAGCCAATCCAAGGTTGGTTGAGCTTAGTGGGCGGGCAGTTGAGCCAATCAATGGTCGGTTGAGCTTAGTGGGCGGGCAGTTGAGCCAATCAATGGTCGGTTGAGCTTAGTGGGCGGGCAGTTGAGCCAATCAATGGTCGGTTGAGCTTAGTGGGCGGGCAGTTGAGCCAGTCAATGGTCGGTTGAGCTTAGTGGGCGGGCAGGTGAGCCAATCCATGGTCGGTTGATCTTATTGGGCAGGCAGTTGAGCCAATCAATGGCCGGTTGGGCTTAGTGGGCGGGCAGTTGAGCCAATCAATGGTCGGTTGAGCTTAGTGGGCGGGCAGTTGAGCCAATCAATGGTCGGTTGAGCTTAGTGGGCGGTCAGTAGAGCCAATCAATGGTCGGTTGAGCATACAATGGTCGGTTGAGCTTAGTGGGCGGTCAGTTGAGCCAATCAATGGTCGTTTGAGCTTAGTGGGCGGTTAGTTGAGCAAATCAATGGTCGGTGGAGCTTAATGGGCGGTGAGTTGAGCAAATCAATGGTCGGTTGAGCTTAGTGGGCGGGCAGTTGAGCTAATCCAAGGTCGGTTGATCTCAGTGGGCTTGCAGTTGAGCCAATCCAAGGTAGGTTGAGCTTAGTGGGCGGGCAGTTGAGCCAATCAGTGGTCGGTTGAGCTTAGTGGGCGGGCAGTTGAGCCAATCAATGGTCGGTTGAGCTTAGTGGGCCGGCAGTTGAGCCAATCAATGGTCGGTTGAGCTTAGTGGGCGGGCAGTTGAGCCAGTCAATGGTCGGTTGAGCTTAGTGGGCGGTCAGTTCAGCCAATCAAAGTTCGGTTGAGCTTAGTGGGCCGGCAGTTGAGCCAATCAAAAGTCGGTTGGCTTAGTGGGCGGTCAGTTGAGCCAATCAATGGTCGGTTGAGCTTCGTGGACGGGCAGTTGAGCCAATCAATGGTCGGTTGAAATTAGTGGGCGGGCAGTTAAGCCAATCAATGGTCGGTTGAGCTTAGTGGGCGGTAGTTGAGTCAATCAATGGTCGGTTGAGCTTAGTGGGCGGGCTGTTGAGCCAATCAATGGTCGGTTGAGCTTAGTGGGCGGGTAGTTGAGCCAATCAATGGTCGGTTGAGCTTAATGGGCGGTCAGTTGAGCCAATCAATGGTCGGTTGAGCTTAGTGGGCAGGCAGTTGAGCCAATCAATTGTCTGTTCAGCTTAGTGGGCGGGCTGTTGAGCCAATCAATGGTCGGTTGAGCTTAGTGGTCGGGCAGTTGAAATAATGAATGGTCGGTTAAACTTAATGGTCGGTCAGTTGAGCCAATCAATAGTCGGTTGAGCTTAGTGGGCGGGCAGTTGAGCCAATCCAATGTTGGTTGAGCTTAGTGGGCGGGCAGTTGAGCCAATCAATGGTCGGTTGAGCTTAGTGGGCGGGCAGTTGAGCCAATCAGTGGTCGGTTGAGCTTAGTGGGCGGTCAGTTCAGCCAATCAAAGGTCGGTTGAGCTTAGTGGGCGGTCAGTTGAGCAAATCAATGGTCGGTTGAGCTTCGTGGACGGGAAGTTGAGCCAATCAATGGTCGGTTGAAATTAGTGGGCGGGCAGTTAAGCCAATTACTGGTCGGTTGTGAGCTTAGTGGGCAGGCAGTTGAGCCAATCAATTGTCTGTTCAGCTTAGTGGGCGGGCTGTTGAGCCAATCAATGGTCGGTTGAGCTTAGTGGTCGGGTAGTTGAAATAATGAATGGTCGGTTAAACTTAATGGTCGGTCAGTTGAGCCAATCAATAGTCGGTTGAGCTTAGTGGGCGGGCAGTTGATCCAATCCAATGTTGGTTGAGCTTAGTGGGCGGGCAGTTGAGCCAATCAATGGTCGGTTGAGCTTAGTGGGCGGGCAGTTGAGCCAATCAGTGGTCGGTTGAGCTTAGTGGGCGGTCAGTTCAGCCAATCAAAGGTCGGTTGAGCTTAGTGGGCGGTCAGTTGAGCAAATCAATGGTCGGTTGAGCTTCGTGGACGGGAAGTTGAGCCAATCAATGGTCGGTTGAAATTAGTGGGCGGGCAGTTAAGCCAATTACTGGTCGGTTGAGCTTAGTGGGCGGTCAGTTGAGTCAATCAATGTTCCGTTAAGCTTAGATGGGCGGGCATTTGAGCCAATCATTGGTCGGTTGAGCTTAGATGGGCGGGCATTTGAGCCTATCAGTGGTCGGTTGAGCTTAGTGGGCGGTCAGTTCAGCCAATCAAAGGTCGGTTGAGCTTAGTGGGCGGTCAGTTGAGCCAATCAATGGTCGGTTGAGCTTAGTGGGCGGGCAGTTGAGCCAATCAATGGTCTGTTGAGCTCAGTGGGCGGTCAGTGGAGCCAATCAATGGTCGTTTGAGCTTTGAAATAATGTGGTCGCAGGCAGTTGAGCCAATCAATTGTCTGTTCAGCTTAGTGGGCGGGCTGTTGAGCCAATCAATGGTCGGTTGAGCTTAGTGGTCGGGTAGTTGAAATAATGAATGGTCGGTTAAACTTAATGGTCGGTCAGTTGAGCCAATCAATAGTCGGTTGAGCTTAGTGGGCGGGCAGTTGAGCCAATCAAAGGTCGGGTGAGCTTAGTGGGCGGGCAGTTGGGCCAATCAAAGGTCGGTTGAGCTTAGTGGGCAGGCAGTTGAGCCAAACAAAGGCCGGTTGAGCTTAGTGGGCGTTCAGTTGAGCTAATCCAAGGTCGGTTGAGCTTAGTGGGCGTGCAGTTGAGCCAATCCAAGGTTGGTTGAGCTTAGTGGGCGGGCAGTTGAGCCAATCAATGGTCGGTTGAGCTTAGTGGGCGGGCAGTTGAGCCAATTAATGGTCGGTTGAGCTTAGTGGGCGGGCAGTTGAGCCAATCAATGGTCGGTTGAGCTTAGTGGGCGGTCAGTTCAGCCAATCAAAGGTCGGTTGAGCTTAGTGGGCGGTCAGTTGAGCCAATCAATGGTCGGTTGATCTTCGTGGACGGGCAGTTGAGCCAATCAATGGTCGGTTGAAATTAGTGGGCGGGCAGTTAAGCCAATTACTGGTCGGTTGAGCTTAGTGGGCGATCAGTTGAGTCAATCAATGTTCTGTTAAGCTTAGATGGGCGGGCATTTGAGCCAATCATTGGTCGGTTGAGCTTAGATGGGCGGGCATTTGAGCCTATCAGTGGTCGGTTGAGCTTAGTGGGCGGGCAGTTGAGTCAATCAATGGTAGGTTGAGCTTAATGGGCGGTCAGTTGAGCCAATCAATGGTCGGTTGAGCTTAGTGGGCGGGCAGTTGAGCCAATCCAAGGTCGGTTGAGCTAAGTGGTCGTGCAGTTGATCCAATCAAAGGTCGGTTGAGCTTAGTGGGCGGGCAGTTGGGCCAATCAATGGTCTGTTGAGCTTAATGGGCGGGCTGTTGAGCCAATCAATGGTCGGTGGAGATTAATGGTCGGTGAGTTGAGCGAATCAATGGTCGGTTGAGCTTAGTGGGCTTGCAGTTGAGCTAATCCAAGGTCGGTTGAGCTTAGTGGGCGTGCAGTTGAGCCAATCCAAGGTTGGTTGAGCTTAGTGGGCGGGCAGTTGAGCCAATCAATGGTCGGTTGAGCTTAGTGGGCGGGCAGTTGAGCCAATCAATGGTCGGTTGAGCTTAGTGGGCGGGCAGTTGAGCCAATCAATGGTCGGTTGAGCTTAGTGGGCGGGCAGTTGAGCCAGTCAATGGTCGGTTGAGCTTAGTGGGCGGGCAGGTGAGCCAATCCATGGTCGGTTGATCTTATTGGGCAGGCAGTTGAGCCAATCAATGGCCGGTTGGGCTTAGTGGGCGGGCAGTTGAGCCAATCAATGGTCGGTTGAGCTTAGTGGGCGGGCAGTTGAGCCAATCAATGGTCGGTTGAGCTTAGTGGGCGGTCAGTAGAGCCAATCAATGGTCGGTTGAGCATACAATGGTCGGTTGAGCTTAGTGGGCGGTCAGTTGAGCCAATCAATGGTCGTTTGAGCTTAGTGGGCGGTTAGTTGAGCAAATCAATGGTCGGTGGAGCTTAATGGGCGGTGAGTTGAGCAAATCAATGGTCGGTTGAGCTTAGTGGGCGGGCAGTTGAGCTAATCCAAGGTCGGTTGATCTCAGTGGGCTTGCAGTTGAGCCAATCCAAGGTAGGTTGAGCTTAGTGGGCGGGCAGTTGAGCCAATCAGTGGTCGGTTGAGCTTAGTGGGCGGGCAGTTGAGCCAATCAATGGTCGGTTGAGCTTAGTGGGCCGGCAGTTGAGCCAATCAATGGTAAGTTGAGCTTAGTGGGCGGGCAGTTGAGCCAGTCAATGGTCGGTTGAGCTTAGTGGGCGGTCAGTTCAGCCAATCAAAGTTCGGTTGAGCTTAGTGGGCCGGCAGTTGAGCCAATCAAAAGTCGGTTGGCTTAGTGGGCGGTCAGTTGAGCCAATCAATGGTCGGTTGAGCTTCGTGGACGAGCAGTTGAGCCAATCAATGGTCGGTTGAAATTAGTGGGCGGGCAGTTAAGCCAATCAATGGTCGGTTGAGCTTAGTGGGCGGTAGTTGAGTCAATCAATGGTCGGTTGAGCTTAGTGGGCGGGCTGTTGAGCCAATCAATGGTCGGTTGAGCTTAGTGGGCGGGTAGTTGAGCCAATCAATGGTCGGTTGAGCTTAATGGGCGGTCAGTTGAGCCAATCAATGGTCGGTTGAGCTTAGTGGGCAGGCAGTTGAGCCAATCAATTGTCTGTTCAGCTTAGTGGGCGGGCTGTTGAGCCAATCAATGGTCGGTTGAGCTTAGTGGTCGGGTAGTTGAAATAATGAATGGTCGGTTAAACTTAATGGTCGGTCAGTTGAGCCAATCAATAGTCGGTTGAGCTTAGTGGGCGGGCAGTTGAGCCAATCCAATGTTGGTTGAGCTTAGTGGGCGGGCAGTTGAGCCAATCAATGGTCGGTTGAGCTTAGTGGGCGGGCAGTTGAGCCAATCAGTGGTCGGTTGAGCTTAGTGGGCGGTCAGTTCAGCCAATCAAAGGTCGGTTGAGCTTAGTGGGCGGTCAGTTGAGCAAATCAATGGTCGGTTGAGCTTCGTGGACGGGAAGTTGAGCCAATCAATGGTCGGTTGAAATTAGTGGGCGGGCAGTTAAGCCAATTACTGGTCGGTTGTGAGCTTAGTGGGCAGGCAGTTGAGCCAATCAATTGTCTGTTCAGCTTAGTGGGCGGGCTGTTGAGCCAATCAATGGTCGGTTGAGCTTAGTGGTCGGGTAGTTGAAATAATGAATGGTCGGTTAAACTTAATGGTCGGTCAGTTGAGCCAATCAATAGTCGGTTGAGCTTAGTGGGCGGGCAGTTGATCCAATCCAATGTTGGTTGAGCTTAGTGGGCGGGCAGTTGAGCCAATCAATTGTCGGTTGAGCTTAGTGGGCGGGCAGTTGAGCCAATCAGTGGTCGGTTGAGCTTAGTGGGCGGTCAGTTCAGCCAATCAAAGGTCGGTTGAGCTTAGTGGGCGGTCAGTTGAGCAAATCAATGGTCGGTTGAGCTTCGTGGACGGGAAGTTGAGCCAATCAATGGTCGGTTGAAATTAGTGGGCGGAGAGTTAAGCCAATTACTGGTCGGTTGAGCTTAGTGGGCGGTCAGTTGAGTCAATCAATGTTCCGTTAAGCTTAGATGGGCGGGCATTTGAGCCAATCATTGGTCGGTTGAGCTTAGATGGGCGGGCATTTGAGCCTATCAGTGGTCGGTTGAGCTTAGTGGGCGGTCAGTTCAGCCAATCAAAGGTCGGTTGAGCTTAGTGGGCGGTCAGTTGAGCCAATCAATGGTCGGTTGAGCTTAGTGGGCGGGCAGTTGAGCCAATCAATGGTCTGTTGAGCTCAGTGGGCTGTAAGTGGAGCCAATCAATGGTCGTTTGAGCTTAGTGGGCGAGCAGTTGAGCCAATCAATTGTCTGTTCAGCTTAGTGGGCGGGCTGTTGAGCCAATCAATGGTCGGTTGAGCTTAGTGGTCGGGTAGTTGAAATAATGAATGGTCGGTTTAACTTAATGGTCGGTCAGTTGAGCCAATCAATAGTCGGTTGAGCTTAGTGGGCAGGCAGTTGAGCCAATCAAAGGTCGGGTGAGCTTAGTGGACGGGCAGTTGAGCCAATCAAAGGTCGGTTGAGCTTAGTGGGCAGGCAGTTGAGCCAAACAAAGGCCGGTTGAGCTTAGTTGGCGTTCAGTTGAGCTAATCCAAGGTCGGTTGAGCTTAGTGGGCCTGCGGTTGAGCCAATCCAAGGTTGGTTGAGCTTAGTGGGCGGGCAGTTGAGCCAATCAATGGTCGGTTGAGCTTAGTGGGCGGGCAGTTGAGCCAATCAATGGTCTGTTGAGCTTAGTGGACGGGCCGTTGAGCCAATCAATGGTCGGTTGAGCTTAGTGGTCGGGTAGTTGAAATAACGAATGGTCGGTTGAGCTTATTGGGCGGTCTGTTGAGCCAATAAATAGTCGGTTGAGCTTAGTGGTCGGGCAGTTGAGCCAATCAAAGGTCGGGTGAGCTTAGTGGGCGGGCAGTTGAGCCAATCAAAGGTCGGTTGAGCTTAGTGGGCAGGCAGTTGAGCCAAACAAAGGCCGGTGTAGGTTAGTGGGCGGGCAGTTGAGCCAATCAAAGGTCGGTTGAGCTTAGTGGGCGGGCAGTTGAGCCAATCAAAGGTCGGTTGAGCTTAGTGGGCGGTCAATGGAGCCAATCAATGGTCGGTTGAGCTTAGTGGGCGGGCAGTTTAGCATAACAATGGTCGGTTGAGCTTAGTGGGTGGTCAGTTGAGCAAATCAATAGTCGGTTGAGCTTAGCGGGCGGTCAGTTGTGCCAATCAATGGTCGGTTGAGCTTAGTGGGCGGTCAGTTCAGCCAATCAAAAGTCGGTTGGCTTAGTGGGCGGTCAGTTGAGCCAATCAATGGTCGGTTGAGCTTCGTGGACGGGGAGTTGAGCCAATCAATGGTCGGTTGAAATTAGTGGGCGGGCAGTTAAGCCAATCAATGGTCGGTTGAGCTTAGTGGGCGGTCAGTTGAGTCAATCAATGGTCAGTTGAGCTTAGTGGGCGGGCTGTTGAGCCAATCAATGGTCGGTTGCACTTAGTGGGCGGGTAGTTGAGCCAATCAATGGTCGGTTGAGCTTAATGGGCGGTCAGTTGAGCCAATCAATGGTCGGTTGAGCTTAGTGGGCGGGCAGTTGAGCCAATCAATGGTCTGTTGAGCTCAGTGGGCGGTCAGTGGAGCCAATCAATGGTCGTTTGAGCTTAGTGGGCGGGCAGTTGAGCCAATCAATTGTCTGTTCAGCTTAGTGGGCGGGCTGTTGAGCCAATCAATGGTCGGTTGAGCTTAGTGGTCGGGTAGTTGAAATAATGAATGGTCGGTTAAACTTAATGGTCGGTCAGTTGAGCCAATCAATAGTCAGTTGAGCTTAGTGGGCGGGCAGTTGAGCCAATCAAAGGTCGGGTGAGCTTAGTGGGCGGGCAGTTGGGCCAATCAAAGGTCGGTTGAGCTTAGTGGGCAGGCAGTTGAGCCAAACAAAGGCCGGTTGAGCTTAGTGGGCGTTCAGTTGAGCTAATCCAAGGTCGGTTGAGCTTAGTGGGCGTGCAGTTGAGCCAATCCAAGGTTGGTTGAGCTTAGTGGGCGGGCAGTTGAGCCAATCAATGGTCGGTTGAGCTTAGTGGGCGGGCAGTTGAGCCAATTAATGGTCGGTTGAGCTTAGTGGGCGGGCAGTTGAGCCAATCAATGGTCGGTTGAGCTTAGTGGGCGGTCAGTTCAGCCAATCAAAGGTCGGTTGAGCTTAGTGGGCGGTCAGTTGAGCCAATCAATGGTCGGTTGATCTTCGTGGACGGGCAGTTGAGCCAATCAATGGTCGGTTGAAATTAGTGGGCGGGCAGTTAAGCCAATTACTGGTCGGTTGAGCTTAGTGGGCGGTCAGTTGAGTCAATCAATGTTCTGTTAAGCTTAGATGGGCGGGCATTAGAGCCAATCATTGGTCGGTTGAGCTTAGATGGGCGGGCATTTGAGCCTATCAGTGGTCGGTTGAGCTTAGTGGGCGGGCAGTTGAGTCAATCAATGGTAGGTTGAGCTTAATGGGCGGTCAGTTGAGCCAATCAATGGTCGGTTGAGCTTAGTGGGCGGGCAGTTGAGCCAATCCAAGGTCGGTTGAGCTAAGTGGTCGTGCAGTTGATCCAATCAAAGGTCGGTTGAGCTAAGTGGGCGGGCAGTTGAGTCAATGAATGGTCCGTTCAGATTAGTGGGCGGGCAGTTGAGCCAATCAATGGTCGGTTGAGCTTAGTGGGCGGGCAGTTGAGCCAATCAATGGTCTGTTGAGCTTAATGGGCGGGCTGTTGAGCCAATCAATGGTCGGTGGAGATTAATGGTCGGTGAGTTGAGCGAATCAATGGTCGGTTGAGCTTAGTGGGCGGGCAGTTGAGCTAATCCAAGGTCGGTTGAGCTTAGTGGGCGTGCAGTTGAGCCAATCCAAGGTTGGTTGAGCTTAGTGGGCGGGCAGTTGAGCCAATCAATGGTCGGTTGAGCTTAGTGGGCGGGCAGTTGAGCCAATCAATGGTCGGTTGAGCTTAGTGGGCGGGCAGTTGAGCCAATCAATGGTCGGTTGAGCTTAGTGGGCGGGCAGTTGAGCTAATCCAAGGTCGGTTGATCTTAGTGGGCTTGCAGTTGAGCCAATCCAAGGTAGGTTGAGCTTAGTGGGCGGGCAGTTGAGCCAATCAGTGGTCGGTTGAGCTTAGTGGGCGGGCAGTTGAGCCAATCAATGGTCGGTTGAGCTTAGTGGGCCGGCAGTTGAGCCAACCAATGGTCGGTTGAGCTTAGTGGGCGGGCAGTTGAGCCAGTCAATGGTCGGTTGAGCTTAGTGGGCGGTCAGTTCAGCCAATCAAAGTTCGGTTGAGCTTAGTGGTCCGGCAGTTGAGCCAATCAAAAGTCGGTTGGCTTAGTGGGCGGTCAGTTGAGCCAATCAATGGTCGGTTGAGCTTCGTGGACGGGCAGTTGAGCCAATCAATGGTCGGTTGAAATTAGTGGGCGGGCAGTTAAGCCAATCAATGGTCGGTTGAGCTTAGTGGGCGGTAGTTGAGTCAATCAATGGTCGGTTGAGCTTAGTGGGCGGGCTGTTGAGCCAATCAATGGTCGGTTGAGCTTAGTGGGCGGATAGTTGAGCCAATCAATGGTCGGTTGAGCTTAATGGGCGGTCAGTTGAGCCAATCAATGGTCGGTTGAGCTTAGTGGGCGGGCAGTTGAGCCAATCAATGGTCTGTTAAGCTCAGTGGGCGGTCAGTGGAGCCAATCAATGGTCGTTTGAGCTTAGGGGGCGGGCAGTTGAGCCAATCAATGGTCGGTTGAGCTTAGTGGGCCGGCAGTTGAGCCAACCAATGGTCGGTTGAGCTTAGTGGGCGGGCAGTTGAGCCAGTCAATGGTCGGTTGAGCTTAGTGGGCGGTCAGTTCAGCCAATCAAAGTTCGGTTGAGCTTAGTGGGCGGTCAGTTGAGCAAATCAATGGTCGGTTGAGCTTCGTGGACGGGAAGTTGAGCCAATCAATGGTCGGTTGAAATTAGTGGGCGGGCAGTTAAGCCAATTACTGGTCGGTTGAGCTTAGTGGGCGGTCAGTTGAGTCAATCAATGTTCCGTTAAGCTTAGATGGGCGGGCATTTGAGCCAATCATTGGTCGGTTGAGCTTAGATGGGCGGGCATTTGAGCCTATCAGTGGTCGGTTGAGCTTAGTGGGCGGGCAGTTGAGTCAATCAATGGTAGGTTGAGCTTAATGGGCGGTCAGTTGAGCCAATCAATGGTCGGTTGAGCTTAGTGGGCGGGCAGTTGATCCAATCAAAGGTCGGTTGAGCTAAGTGGGCGGGCAGTTGAGTCAATCAATGGTCCGTTCAGATTAGTGGGCGGACAGTTGAGCCAATCAATGGTCGGTTGAGCTTAGTGGGCGGGCAGTTGAGCCAATCAATGGTCTGTTGAGCTTAATGGGCGGGCAGTTGAGCCAATCAATGGTCTGTTGAGCTTAATGGGCGGGCTGTTGAGCCAATCAATGGTCGGTGGAGCTTAATGGGCGGTGAGTTGAGCGAATCAATGGTCGGTTGAGCTTAGTGGGCGGGCAGTTGTAATCCAAGGTCGGTTGAGCTTAGTGGGCGTGCAGTTGAGCCAATCCAAGGTAGGTTGAGCTTAGTGGGCGGGCAGTTGAGCCAATCAATGGTCGGTTGAGCTTAGTGGTCGGGTAGTTGAAATAATGAATGGTCGGTTAAACTTAATGGTCGGTCAGTTGAGCCAATCAATAGTCGGTTGAGCTTAGTGGGCGGGCAGTTGAGCCAATCAAAGGTCGGGTGAGCTTAGTGGGCGGGCAGTTGGGCCAATCAAAGGTCGGTTGAGCTTAGTGGGCAGGCAGTTGAGCCAAACAAAGGCCGGTTGAGCTTAGTGGGCGTTCAGTTGAGCTAATCCAAGGTCGGTTGAGCTTAGTGGGCGTGCAGTTGAGCCAATCCAAGGTTGGTTGAGCTTAGTGGGCGGGCAGTTGAGCCAATCAATGGTCGGTTGAGCTTAGTGGGCGGGCAGTTGAGCCAATTAATGGTCGGTTGAGCTTAGTGGGCGGGCAGTTGAGCCAATCAATGGTCGGTTGAGCTTAGTGGGCGGTCAGTTCAGCCAATCAAAGGTCGGTTGAGCTTAGTGGGCGGTCAGTTGAGCCAATCAATGGTCGGTTGATCTTCGTGGACGGGCAGTTGAGCCAATTAATGGTCGGTTGAAATTAGTGGGCGGGCAGTTAAGCCAATTACTGGTCGGTTGAGCTTAGTGGGCGATCAGTTGAGTCAATCAATGTTCTGTTAAGCTTAGATGGGCGGGCATTTGAGCCAATCATTGGTCGGTTGAGCTTAGATGGGCGGGCATTTGAGCCTATCAGTGGTCGGTTGAGCTTAGTGGGCGGGCAGTTGAGTCAATCAATGGTAGGTTGAGCTTAATGGGCGGTCAGTTGAGCCAATCAATGGTCGGTTGAGCTTAGTGGGCGGGCAGTTGAGCCAATCCAAGGTCGGTTGAGCTAAGTGGTCGTGCAGTTGATCCAATCAAAGGTCGGTTGAGCTTAGTGGGCGGGCAGTTGGGCCAATCAATGGTCTGTTGAGCTTAATGGGCGGGCTGTTGAGCCAATCAATGGTCGGTGGAGATTAATGGTCGGTGAGTTGAGCGAATCAATGGTCGGTTGAGCTTAGTGGGCTTGCAGTTGAGCTAATCCAAGGTCGGTTGAGCTTAGTGGGCGTGCAGTTGAGCCAATCCAAGGTTGGTTGAGCTTAGTGGGCGGGCAGTTGAGCCAATCAATGGTCGGTTGAGCTTAGTGGGCGGGCAGTTGAGCCAATCAATGGTCGGTTGAGCTTAGTGGGCGGGCAGTTGAGCCAATCAATGGTCGGTTGAGCTTAGTGGGCGGGCAGTTGAGCCAGTCAATGGTCGGTTGAGCTTAGTGGGCGGGCAGGTGAGCCAATCCATGGTCGGTTGATCTTATTGGGCAGGCAGTTGAGCCAATCAATGGCCGGTTGGGCTTAGTGGGCGGGCAGTTGAGCCAATCAATGGTCGGTTGAGCTTAGTGGGCGGGCAGTTGAGCCAATCAATGGTCGGTTGAGCTTAGTGGGCGGTCAGTAGAGCCAATCAATGGTCGGTTGAGCATACAATGGTCGGTTGAGCTTAGTGGGCGGTCAGTTGAGCCAATCAATGGTCGTTTGAGCTTAGTGGGCGGTTAGTTGAGCAAATCAATGGTCGGTGGAGCTTAATGGGCGGTGAGTTGAGCAAATCAATGGTCGGTTGAGCTTAGTGGGCGGGCAGTTGAGCTAATCCAAGGTCGGTTGATCTCAGTGGGCTTGCAGTTGAGCCAATCCAAGGTAGGTTGAGCTTAGTGGGCGGGCAGTTGAGCCAATCAGTGGTCGGTTGAGCTTAGTGGGCGGGCAGTTGAGCCAATCAATGGTCGGTTGAGCTTAGTGGGCCGGCAGTTGAGCCAATCAATGGTAAGTTGAGCTTAGTGGGCGGGCAGTTGAGCCAGTCAATGGTCGGTTGAGCTTAGTGGGCGGTCAGTTCAGCCAATCAAAGTTCGGTTGAGCTTAGTGGGCCGGCAGTTGAGCCAATCAAAAGTCGGTTGGCTTAGTGGGCGGTCAGTTGAGCCAATCAATGGTCGGTTGAGCTTCGTGGACGAGCAGTTGAGCCAATCAATGGTCGGTTGAAATTAGTGGGCGGGCAGTTAAGCCAATCAATGGTCGGTTGAGCTTAGTGGGCGGTAGTTGAGTCAATCAATGGTCGGTTGAGCTTAGTGGGCGGGCTGTTGAGCCAATCAATGGTCGGTTGAGCTTAGTGGGCGGGTAGTTGAGCCAATCAATGGTCGGTTGAGCTTAATGGGCGGTCAGTTGAGCCAATCAATGGTCGGTTGAGCTTAGTGGGCAGGCAGTTGAGCCAATCAATTGTCTGTTCAGCTTAGTGGGCGGGCTGTTGAGCCAATCAATGGTCGGTTGAGCTTAGTGGTCGGGTAGTTGAAATAATGAATGGTCGGTTAAACTTAATGGTCGGTCAGTTGAGCCAATCAATAGTCGGTTGAGCTTAGTGGGCGGGCAGTTGAGCCAATCCAATGTTGGTTGAGCTTAGTGGGCGGGCAGTTGAGCCAATCAATGGTCGGTTGAGCTTAGTGGGCGGGCAGTTGAGCCAATCAGTGGTCGGTTGAGCTTAGTGGGCGGTCAGTTCAGCCAATCAAAGGTCGGTTGAGCTTAGTGGGCGGTCAGTTGAGCAAATCAATGGTCGGTTGAGCTTCGTGGACGGGAAGTTGAGCCAATCAATGGTCGGTTGAAATTAGTGGGCGGGCAGTTAAGCCAATTACTGGTCGGTTGTGAGCTTAGTGGGCAGGCAGTTGAGCCAATCAATTGTCTGTTCAGCTTAGTGGGCGGGCTGTTGAGCCAATCAATGGTCGGTTGAGCTTAGTGGTCGGGTAGTTGAAATAATGAATGGTCGGTTAAACTTAATGGTCGGTCAGTTGAGCCAATCAATAGTCGGTTGAGCTTAGTGGGCGGGCAGTTGATCCAATCCAATGTTGGTTGAGCTTAGTGGGCGGGCAGTTGAGCCAATCAATTGTCGGTTGAGCTTAGTGGGCGGGCAGTTGAGCCAATCAGTGGTCGGTTGAGCTTAGTGGGCGGTCAGTTCAGCCAATCAAAGGTCGGTTGAGCTTAGTGGGCGGTCAGTTGAGCAAATCAATGGTCGGTTGAGCTTCGTGGACGGGAAGTTGAGCCAATCAATGGTCGGTTGAAATTAGTGGGCGGGCAGTTAAGCCAATTACTGGTCGGTTGAGCTTAGTGGGCGGTCAGTTGAGTCAATCAATGTTCCGTTAAGCTTAGATGGGCGGGCATTTGAGCCAATCATTGGTCGGTTGAGCTTAGATGGGCGGGCATTTGAGCCTATCAGTGGTCGGTTGAGCTTAGTGGGCGGTCAGTTCAGCCAATCAAAGGTCGGTTGAGCTTAGTGGGCGGTCAGTTGAGCCAATCAATGGTCGGTTGAGCTTAGTGGGCGGGCAGTTGAGCCAATCAATGGTCTGTTGAGCTCAGTGGGCTGTAAGTGGAGCCAATCAATGGTCGTTTGAGCTTAGTGGGCGAGCAGTTGAGCCAATCAATTGTCTGTTCAGCTTAGTGGGCGGGCTGTTGAGCCAATCAATGGTCGGTTGAGCTTAGTGGTCGGGTAGTTGAAATAATGAATGGTCGGTTTAACTTAATGGTCGGTCAGTTGAGCCAATCAATAGTCGGTTGAGCTTAGTGGGCAGGCAGTTGAGCCAATCAAAGGTCGGGTGAGCTTAGTGGACGGGCAGTTGAGCCAATCAAAGGTCGGTTGAGCTTAGTGGGCAGGCAGTTGAGCCAAACAAAGGCCGGTTGAGCTTAGTTGGCGTTCAGTTGAGCTAATCCAAGGTCGGTTGAGCTTAGTGGGCCTGCGGTTGAGCCAATCCAAGGTTGGTTGAGCTTAGTGGGCGGGCAGTTGAGCCAATCAATGGTCGGTTGAGCTTAGTGGGCGGGCAGTTGAGCCAATCAATGGTCTGTTGAGCTTAGTGGACGGGCCGTTGAGCCAATCAATGGTCGGTTGAGCTTAGTGGTCGGGTAGTTGAAATAACGAATGGTCGGTTGAGCTTATTGGGCGGTCTGTTGAGCCAATAAATAGTCGGTTGAGCTTAGTGGTCGGGCAGTTGAGCCAATCAAAGGTCGGGTGAGCTTAGTGGGCGGGCAGTTGAGCCAATCAAAGGTCGGTTGAGCTTAGTGGGCGGGCAGTTGATCCAATCAAAGGTCGGTTGAGCTAAGTGGGCGGGCAGTTGAGTCAATCAATGGTCCGTTCAGATTAGTGGGCGGACAGTTGAGCCAATCAATGGTCGGTTGAGCTTAGTGGGCGGGCAGTTGAGCCAATCAATGGTCTGTTGAGCTTAATGGGCGGGCAGTTGAGCCAATCAATGGTCTGTTGAGCTTAATGGGCGGGCTGTTGAGCCAATCAATGGTCGGTGGAGCTTAATGGGCGGTGAGTTGAGCGAATCAATGGTCGGTTGAGCTTAGTGGGCGGGCAGTTGTAATCCAAGGTCGGTTGAGCTTAGTGGGCGTGCAGTTGAGCCAATCCAAGGTAGGTTGAGCTTAGTGGGCGGGCAGTTGAGCCAATCAATGGTCGGTTGAGCTTAGTGGTCGGGTAGTTGAAATAATGAATGGTCGGTTAAACTTAATGGTCGGTCAGTTGAGCCAATCAATAGTCGGTTGAGCTTAGTGGGCGGGCAGTTGAGCCAATCAAAGGTCGGGTGAGCTTAGTGGGCGGGCAGTTGGGCCAATCAAAGGTCGGTTGAGCTTAGTGGGCAGGCAGTTGAGCCAAACAAAGGCCGGTTGAGCTTAGTGGGCGTTCAGTTGAGCTAATCCAAGGTCGGTTGAGCTTAGTGGGCGTGCAGTTGAGCCAATCCAAGGTTGGTTGAGCTTAGTGGGCGGGCAGTTGAGCCAATCAATGGTCGGTTGAGCTTAGTGGGCGGGCAGTTGAGCCAATTAATGGTCGGTTGAGCTTAGTGGGCGGGCAGTTGAGCCAATCAATGGTCGGTTGAGCTTAGTGCGCGGTCAGTTCAGCCAATCAAAGGTCGGTTGAGCTTAGTGGGCGGTCAGTTGAGCCAATCAATGGTCGGTTGATCTTCGTGGACGGGCAGTTGAGCCAATTAATGGTCGGTTGAAATTAGTGGGCGGGCAGTTAAGCCAATTACTGGTCGGTTGAGCTTAGTGGGCGATCAGTTGAGTCAATCAATGTTCTGTTAAGCTTAGATGGGCGGGCATTTGAGCCAATCATTGGTCGGTTGAGCTTAGATGGGCGGGCATTTGAGCCTATCAGTGGTCGGTTGAGCTTAGTGGGCGGGCAGTTGAGTCAATCAATGGTAGGTTGAGCTTAATGGGCGGTCAGTTGAGCCAATCAATGGTCGGTTGAGCTTAGTGGGCGGGCAGTTGAGCCAATCCAAGGTCGGTTGAGCTAAGTGGTCGTGCAGTTGATCCAATCAAAGGTCGGTTGAGCTTAGTGGGCGGGCAGTTGGGCCAATCAATGGTCTGTTGAGCTTAATGGGCGGGCTGTTGAGCCAATCAATGGTCGGTGGAGATTAATGGTCGGTGAGTTGAGCGAATCAATGGTCGGTTGAGCTTAGTGGGCTTGCAGTTGAGCTAATCCAAGGTCGGTTGAGCTTAGTGGGCGTGCAGTTGAGCCAATCCAAGGTTGGTTGAGCTTAGTGGGCGGGCAGTTGAGCCAATCAATGGTCGGTTGAGCTTAGTGGGCGGGCAGTTGAGCCAATCAATGGTCGGTTGAGCTTAGTGGGCGGGCAGTTGAGCCAATCAATGGTCGGTTGAGCTTAGTGGGCGGGCAGTTGAGCCAGTCAATGGTCGGTTGAGCTTAGTGGGCGGGCAGGTGAGCCAATCCATGGTCGGTTGATCTTATTGGGCAGGCAGTTGAGCCAATCAATGGCCGGTTGGGCTTAGTGGGCGGGCAGTTGAGCCAATCAATGGTCGGTTGAGCTTAGTGGGCGGGCAGTTGAGCCAATCAATGGTCGGTTGAGCTTAGTGGGCGGTCAGTAGAGCCAATCAATGGTCGGTTGAGCATACAATGGTCGGTTGAGCTTAGTGGGCGGTCAGTTGAGCCAATCAATGGTCGTTTGAGCTTAGTGGGCGGTTAGTTGAGCAAATCAATGGTCGGTGGAGCTTAATGGGCGGTGAGTTGAGCAAATCAATGGTCGGTTGAGCTTAGTGGGCGGGCAGTTGAGCTAATCCAAGGTCGGTTGATCTCAGTGGGCTTGCAGTTGAGCCAATCCAAGGTAGGTTGAGCTTAGTGGGCGGGCAGTTGAGCCAATCAGTGGTCGGTTGAGCTTAGTGGGCGGGCAGTTGAGCCAATCAATGGTCGGTTGAGCTTAGTGGGCCGGCAGTTGAGCCAATCAATGGTAAGTTGAGCTTAGTGGGCGGGCAGTTGAGCCAGTCAATGGTCGGTTGAGCTTAGTGGGCGGTCAGTTCAGCCAATCAAAGTTCGGTTGAGCTTAGTGGGCCGGCAGTTGAGCCAATCAAAAGTCGGTTGGCTTAGTGGGCGGTCAGTTGAGCCAATCAATGGTCGGTTGAGCTTCGTGGACGAGCAGTTGAGCCAATCAATGGTCGGTTGAAATTAGTGGGCGGGCAGTTAAGCCAATCAATGGTCGGTTGAGCTTAGTGGGCGGTAGTTGAGTCAATCAATGGTCGGTTGAGCTTAGTGGGCGGGCTGTTGAGCCAATCAATGGTCGGTTGAGCTTAGTGGGCGGGTAGTTGAGCCAATCAATGGTCGGTTGAGCTTAATGGGCGGTCAGTTGAGCCAATCAATGGTCGGTTGAGCTTAGTGGGCAGGCAGTTGAGCCAATCAATTGTCTGTTCAGCTTAGTGGGCGGGCTGTTGAGCCAATCAATGGTCGGTTGAGCTTAGTGGTCGGGTAGTTGAAATAATGAATGGTCGGTTAAACTTAATGGTCGGTCAGTTGAGCCAATCAATAGTCGGTTGAGCTTAGTGGGCGGGCAGTTGAGCCAATCCAATGTTGGTTGAGCTTAGTGGGCGGGCAGTTGAGCCAATCAATGGTCGGTTGAGCTTAGTGGGCGGGCAGTTGAGCCAATCAGTGGTCGGTTGAGCTTAGTGGGCGGTCAGTTCAGCCAATCAAAGGTCGGTTGAGCTTAGTGGGCGGTCAGTTGAGCAAATCAATGGTCGGTTGAGCTTCGTGGACGGGAAGTTGAGCCAATCAATGGTCGGTTGAAATTAGTGGGCGGGCAGTTAAGCCAATTACTGGTCGGTTGTGAGCTTAGTGGGCAGGCAGTTGAGCCAATCAATTGTCTGTTCAGCTTAGTGGGCGGGCTGTTGAGCCAATCAATGGTCGGTTGAGCTTAGTGGTCGGGTAGTTGAAATAATGAATGGTCGGTTAAACTTAATGGTCGGTCAGTTGAGCCAATCAATAGTCGGTTGAGCTTAGTGGGCGGGCAGTTGATCCAATCCAATGTTGGTTGAGCTTAGTGGGCGGGCAGTTGAGCCAATCAATTGTCGGTTGAGCTTAGTGGGCGGGCAGTTGAGCCAATCAGTGGTCGGTTGAGCTTAGTGGGCGGTCAGTTCAGCCAATCAAAGGTCGGTTGAGCTTAGTGGGCGGTCAGTTGAGCAAATCAATGGTCGGTTGAGCTTCGTGGACGGGAAGTTGAGCCAATCAATGGTCGGTTGAAATTAGTGGGCGGGCAGTTAAGCCAATTACTGGTCGGTTGAGCTTAGTGGGCGGTCAGTTGAGTCAATCAATGTTCCGTTAAGCTTAGATGGGCGGGCATTTGAGCCAATCATTGGTCGGTTGAGCTTAGATGGGCGGGCATTTGAGCCTATCAGTGGTCGGTTGAGCTTAGTGGGCGGTCAGTTCAGCCAATCAAAGGTCGGTTGAGCTTAGTGGGCGGTCAGTTCAGCCAATCAATGGTCGTTTGAGCTTAGTGGGCGAGCAGTTGAGCCAATCAATTGTCTGTTCAGCTTAGTGGGCGGGCTGTTGAGCCAATCAATGGTCGGTTGAGCTTAGTGGTCGGGTAGTTGAAATAATGAATGGTCGGTTTAACTTAATGGTCGGTCAGTTGAGCCAATCAATAGTCGGTTGAGCTTAGTGGGCAGGCAGTTGAGCCAATCAAAGGTCGGGTGAGCTTAGTGGACGGGCAGTTGAGCCAATCAAAGGTCGGTTGAGCTTAGTGGGCAGGCAGTTGAGCCAAACAAAGGCCGGTTGAGCTTAGTTGGCGTTCAGTTGAGCTAATCCAAGGTCGGTTGAGCTTAGTGGGCCTGCGGTTGAGCCAATCCAAGGTTGGTTGAGCTTAGTGGGCGGGCAGTTGAGCCAATCAATGGTCGGTTGAGCTTAGTGGGCGGGCAGTTGAGCCAATCAATGGTCTGTTGAGCTTAGTGGACGGGCCGTTGAGCCAATCAATGGTCGGTTGAGCTTAGTGGTCGGGTAGTTGAAATAACGAATGGTCGGTTGAGCTTATTGGGCGGTCTGTTGAGCCAATAAATAGTCGGTTGAGCTTAGTGGTCGGGCAGTTGAGCCAATCAAAGGTCGGGTGAGCTTAGTGGGCGGGCAGTTGAGCCAATCAAAGGTCGGTTGAGCTTAGTGGGCAGGCAGTTGAGCCAAACAAAGGCCGGTGTAGGTTAGTGGGCGGGCAGTTGAGCCAATCAAAGGTCGGTTGAGCTTAGTGGGCGGGCAGTTGAGCCAATCAAAGGTCGGTTGAGCTTAGTGGGCGGTCAATGGAGCCAATCAATGGTCGGTTGAGCTTAGTGGGCGGGCAGTTTAGCATAACAATGGTCGGTTGAGCTTAGTGGGTGGTCAGTTGAGCAAATCAATAGTCGGTTGAGCTTAGCGGGCGGTCAGTTGTGCCAATCAATGGTCGGTTGAGCTTAGTGGGCGGTCAGTTCAGCCAATCAAAAGTCGGTTGGCTTAGTGGGCGGTCAGTTGAGCCAATCAATGGTCGGTTGAGCTTCGTGGACGGGGAGTTGAGCCAATCAATGGTCGGTTGAAATTAGTGGGCGGGCAGTTAAGCCAATCAATGGTCGGTTGAGCTTAGTGGGCGGTCAGTTGAGTCAATCAATGGTCAGTTGAGCTTAGTGGGCGGGCTGTTGAGCCAATCAATGGTCGGTTGCACTTAGTGGGCGGGTAGTTGAGCCAATCAATGGTCGGTTGAGCTTAATGGGCGGTCAGTTGAGCCAATCAATGGTCGGTTGAGCTTAGTGGGCGGGCAGTTGAGCCAATCAATGGTCTGTTGAGCTCAGTGGGCGGTCAGTGGAGCCAATCAATGGTCGTTTGAGCTTAGTGGGCGGGCAGTTGAGCCAATCAATTGTCTGTTCAGCTTAGTGGGCGGGCTGTTGAGCCAATCAATGGTCGGTTGAGCTTAGTGGTCGGGTAGTTGAAATAATGAATGGTCGGTTAAACTTAATGGTCGGTCAGTTGAGCCAATCAATAGTCAGTTGAGCTTAGTGGGCGGGCAGTTGAGCCAATCAAAGGTCGGGTGAGCTTAGTGGGCGGGCAGTTGGGCCAATCAAAGGTCGGTTGAGCTTAGTGGGCAGGCAGTTGAGCCAAACAAAGGCCGGTTGAGCTTAGTGGGCGTTCAGTTGAGCTAATCCAAGGTCGGTTGAGCTTAGTGGGCGTGCAGTTGAGCCAATCCAAGGTTGGTTGAGCTTAGTGGGCGGGCAGTTGAGCCAATCAATGGTCGGTTGAGCTTAGTGGGCGGGCAGTTGAGCCAATTAATGGTCGGTTGAGCTTAGTGGGCGGGCAGTTGAGCCAATCAATGGTCGGTTGAGCTTAGTGGGCGGTCAGTTCAGCCAATCAAAGGTCGGTTGAGCTTAGTGGGCGGTCAGTTGAGCCAATCAATGGTCGGTTGATCTTCGTGGACGGGCAGTTGAGCCAATTAATGGTCGGTTGAAATTAGTGGGCGGGCAGTTAAGCCAATCAATGGTCGGTTGAGCTTAGTGGGCGGGCAGTTGAGCTAATCCAAGGTCGGTTGATCTTAGTGGGCTTGCAGTTGAGCCAATCCAAGGTAGGTTGAGCTTAGTGGGCGGGCAGTTGAGCCAATCAGTGGTCGGTTGAGCTTAGTGGGCGGTCAGTTGAGTCAATCAATGTTCTGTTAAGCTTAGATGGGCGGGCATTAGAGCCAATCATTGGTCGGTTGAGCTTAGATGGGCGGGCATTTGAGCCTATCAGTGGTCGGTTGAGCTTAGTGGGCGGGCAGTTGAGTCAATCAATGGTAGGTTGAGCTTAATGGGCGGTCAGTTGAGCCAATCAATGGTCGGTTGAGCTTAGTGGGCGGGCAGTTGAGCCAATCCAAGGTCGGTTGAGCTAAGTGGTCGTGCAGTTGATCCAATCAAAGGTCGGTTGAGCTAAGTGGGCGGGCAGTTGAGTCAATGAATGGTCCGTTCAGATTAGTGGGCGGGCAGTTGAGCCAATCAATGGTCGGTTGAGCTTAGTGGGCGGGCAGTTGAGCCAATCAATGGTCTGTTGAGCTTAATGGGCGGGCTGTTGAGCCAATCAATGGTCGGTGGAGATTAATGGTCGGTGAGTTGAGCGAATCAATGGTCGGTTGAGCTTAGTGGGCGGGCAGTTGAGCTAATCCAAGGTCGGTTGAGCTTAGTGGGCGTGCAGTTGAGCCAATCCAAGGTTGGTTGAGCTTAGTGGGCGGGCAGTTGAGCCAATCAATGGTCGGTTGAGCTTAGTGGGCGGGCAGTTGAGCCAATCAATGGTCGGTTGAGCTTAGTGGGCGGGCAGTTGAGCCAATCAATGGTCGGTTGAGCTTAGTGGGCGGGCAGTTGAGCTAATCCAAGGTCGGTTGATCTTAGTGGGCTTGCAGTTGAGCCAATCCAAGGTAGGTTGAGCTTAGTGGGCGGGCAGTTGAGCCAATCAGTGGTCGGTTGAGCTTAGTGGGCGGGCAGTTGAGCCAATCAATGGTCGGTTGAGCTTAGTGGGCCGGCAGTTGAGCCAACCAATGGTCGGTTGAGCTTAGTGGGCGGGCAGTTGAGCCAGTCAATGGTCGGTTGAGCTTAGTGGGCGGTCAGTTCAGCCAATCAAAGTTCGGTTGAGCTTAGTGGTCCGGCAGTTGAGCCAATCAAAAGTCGGTTGGCTTAGTGGGCGGTCAGTTGAGCCAATCAATGGTCGGTTGAGCTTCGTGGACGGGCAGTTGAGCCAATCAATGGTCGGTTGAAATTAGTGGGCGGGAAGTTAAGCCAATCAATGGTCGGTTGAGCTTAGTGGGCGGTAGTTGAGTCAATCAATGGTCGGTTGAGCTTAGTGGGCGGGCTGTTGAGCCAATCAATGGTCGGTTGAGCTTAGTGGGCGGATAGTTGAGCCAATCAATGGTCGGTTGAGCTTAATGGGCGGTCAGTTGAGCCAATCAATGGTCGGTTGAGCTTAGTGGGCGGGCAGTTGAGCCAATCAATGGTCTGTTAAGCTCAGTGGGCGGTCAGTGGAGCCAATCAATGGTCGTTTGAGCTTAGTGGGCGGGCAGTTGAGCCAATCAATGGTCGGTTGAGCTTAGTGGGCCGGCAGTTGAGCCAACCAATGGTCGGTTGAGCTTAGTGGGCGGGCAGTTGAGCCAGTCAATGGTCGGTTGAGCTTAGTGGGCGGTCAGTTCAGCCAATCAAAGTTCGGTTGAGCTTAGTGGGCGGTCAGTTGAGCAAATCAATGGTCGGTTGAGCTTCGTGGACGGGAAGTTGAGCCAATCAATGGTCGGTTGAAATTAGTGGGCGGGCAGTTAAGCCAATTACTGGTCGGTTGAGCTTAGTGGGCGGTCAGTTGAGTCAATCAATGTTCCGTTAAGCTTAGATGGGCGGGCATTTGAGCCAATCATTGGTCGGTTGAGCTTAGATGGGCGGGCATTTGAGCCTATCAGTGGTCGGTTGAGCTTAGTGGGCGGGCAGTTGAGTCAATCAATGGTAGGTTGAGCTTAATGGGCGGTCAGTTGAGCCAATCAATGGTCGGTTGAGCTTAGTGGGCGGGCAGTTGATCCAATCAAAGGTCGGTTGAGCTAAGTGGGCGGGCAGTTGAGTCAATCAATGGTCCGTTCAGATTAGTGGGCGGACAGTTGAGCCAATCAATGGTCGGTTGAGCTTAGTGGGCGGGCAGTTGAGCCAATCAATGGTCTGTTGAGCTTAATGGGCGGGCAGTTGAGCCAATCAATGGTCTGTTGAGCTTAATGGGCGGGCTGTTGAGCCAATCAATGGTCGGTGGAGCTTAATGGGCGGTGAGTTGAGCGAATCAATGGTCGGTTGAGCTTAGTGGGCGGGCAGTTGTAATCCAAGGTCGGTTGAGCTTAGTGGGCGTGCAGTTGAGCCAATCCAAGGTAGGTTGAGCTTAGTGGGCGGGCAGTTGAGCCAATCAATGGTCGGTTGAGCTTATTCTGCGGGCAGTTGAGCCTATCAATGGTCGGTTGAGCTTAGTGGGCGGGCAGTTGAGCCAATCAATGGTCGGTTGAGCTTAGTGGGCGGGCAGTTGAGCCAGTCAATGGTCGGTTGAGCTTAGTGGGCGGGCAGGTGAGCCAATCCATGGTCGGTTGATCTTATTGGGCAGGCAGTTGAGCCAATCAATGGTCGGTTGAGCTTAGTGGGTGGGCAGTTGAGCATACAATGGTCGGTTGAGCTTAGTGGGCGGTCAGTTGATCCAATCAATGGTCGGTTGAGCTTAGTGGGCGGTTAGTTGAGCAAATCAATGGTCGGTGGAGCTTAATGGGCGGTGAGTTGAGCAAATCAATGGTCGGTTGAGCTTAGTGGGCGGGCAGTTGAGCTAATGCAAGGTCGGTTGAGCTTAGTGGGCTTGCAGTTGAGCCAATCCAAGGTAGGTTGAGCTTAGTGGGCGGGCAGTTGAGCCAATCAATTGTCGGTTGAGCTTAGTGGGCCGGCAGTTGAGCCAATCAATGGTCGGTTGAGCTTAGTGGGCGGGCAGTTGAGCCAGTCAATGGTCGGTTGAGCTTAGTGGGCGGGCAGTTGAGCCAATCAATGGTCGGTTGATCTTAGTGGGCAGGCAGTTGAGTCAATCATTGGTCTGTTGAACTTAGTGGGCGGGCTGTTGAGCTAATCAATGGTCGGTTGAGCTTAGTGGGCGGGCAGTTGAGCCAATCAATGGTCTGTTAAGCTCAGTGGGCGGTCAGTGGAGCCAATCAATGGTCGTTTGAGCTTAGTGGGCGGGCAGTTGAGCCAATCAATTGTCTGTTCAGCTTAGTGGGCGGGCTGTTGAGCCAATCAATGGTCGGTTGAGCTTAGTGGTCGGGTAGTTGAAATAATGAATGGTCGGTTAAACTTAATGGTCGGTCAGTTGAGCCAATCAATAGTCGGTTGAGCTTAGTGGGCGGGCAGTTGAGCCAATCAATGGTCGGTTGAGCTTAGTGGGCGGGCAGTTGAGCCAATCAGTGGTCGGTTGAGCTTAGTGGGCGGTCAGTTCAGCCAATCAAAGGTCGGTTGAGCTTAGTGGGCGGTCAGTTGAGCAAATCAATGGTCGGTTGAGCTTCGTGGACGGGAAGTTGAGCCAATCAATGGTCGGTTGAAATTAGTGGGCGAGCAGTTAAGCCAATTACTGGTCGGTTGAGCTTAGTGGGCGGTCAGTTGAGTCAATCAATGTTCCGTTAAGCTTAGATGGGCGGGCATTTGAGCCAATCATTGGTCGGTTGAGCTTAGATGGGCGGGCATTTGAGCCTATCAGTGGTCGGTTGAGCTTAGTGGGCGGGCAGTTGAGTCAATCAATGGTAGGTTGAGCTTAATGGGCGGTCAGTTGAGCCAATCAATGGTCGGTTGAGCTTAGTGGGCGGGCAGTTGATCCAATCAAAGGTCGGTTGAGCTAAGTGGGCGGGCAGTTGAGTCAATCAATGGTCCGTTCAGATTAGTGGGCGGACAGTTGAGCCAATCAATGGTCGGTTGAGCTTAGTGGGCGGGCAGTTGAGCCAATCAATGGTCTTTTGAGCTTAATGGGCGGGCAGTTGAGCCAATCAATGGTCTGTTGAGCTTAATGGGCAGGCTGTTGAGCCAATCAATGGTCGGTGGAGCTTAATGGGCGGTGAGTTGAGCGAATCAATGGTCGGTTGAGCTTAGTGGGCGGGCAGTTGTAATCCAAGGTCGGTTGAGCTTAGTGGGCGTGCAGTTGAGCCAATCCAAGGTAGGTTGAGCTTAGTGGGCGGGCAGTTGAGCCAATCAATGGTCGGTTGAGCTTATTCTGCGGGCAGTTGAGCCTATCAATGGTCGGTTGAGCTTAGTGGGCGGGCAGTTGAGCCAATCAATGGTCGGTTGAGCTTAGTGGGCGGGCAGTTGAGCCAGTCAATGGTCGGTTGAGCTTAGTGGGCGGGCAGGTGAGCCAATCCATGGTCGGTCGATCTTATTGGGCAGGCAGTTGAGCCAATCAATGGTCGGTTGAGCTTAGTGGGCGGTCAGTAGAGCCAATCAATGGTCGGTTGAGCTTAGTGGGTGGGCAGTTGAGCATACAATGGTCGGTTGAGCTTAGTGGGCGGTCAGTTGAGCCAATCAATGGTCGGTTGAGCTTAGTGGGCGGTTAGTTGAGCAAATCAATGGTCGGTGGAGCTTAATGGGCGGTGAGTTGAGCAAATCAATGGTCGGTTGAGCTTAGTGGGCGGGCAGTTGAGCTAATGCAAGGTCGGTTGAGCTTAGTGGGCTTGCAGTTGAGCCAATCCAAGGTAGGTTGAGCTTAGTGGGCGGGCAGTTGAGCCAATCAATGGTCGGTTGAGCTTAGTGGGCCGGCAGTTGAGCCAATCAATGGCCGGTTGAGCTTAGTGGGCGGGCAGTTGAGCCAGTCAATGGTCGGTTGAGCTTAGTGGGCGGGCAGTTGAGCCAATCAATGGTCGGTTGATCTTAGTGGGCAGGCAGTTGAGTCAATCATTGGTCTGTTGAACTTAGTGGGCGGGCTGTTGAGCTAATCAATGGTCGGTTGAGCTTAGTGGGCGGGCAGTTGAGCCAATCAATGGTCTGTTAAGCTCAGTGGGCGGTCAGTGGAGCCAATCAATGGTCGTTTGAGCTTAGTGGGCGGGCAGTTGAGCCAATCAATTGTCTGTTCAGCTTAGTGGGCGGGCTGTTGAGCCAATCAATGGTCGGTTGAGCTTAGTGGTCGGGTAGTTGAAATAATGAATGGTCGGTTAAACTTAATGGTCGGTCAGTTGAGCCAATCAATAGTCGGTTGAGCTTAGTGGGCGGGCAGTTGAGCCAATCAATGGTCGGTTGAGCTTAGTGGGCGGGCAGTTGAGCCAATCAGTGGTCGGTTGAGCTTAGTGGGCGGTCAGTTCAGCCAATCAAAGGTCGGTTGAGCTTGGTGGGCGGTCAGTTGAGCCAATCAATGGTCGGTTGAGCTTCGTGGACGGGAAGTTGAGCCAATCAATGGTCGGTTGAAATTAGTGGGCGGGCAGTTAAGCCAATCAATGGTCGGTTGAGCTTAGTGGGCGGGCAGTTGAGCCAGTCAATGGTCGGTTGAGCTTAGTGGGCGGGCAGGTGAGCCAATCCATGGTCGGATGAGCTTAGTGGGCGGGCAGTTGAGCCAATCCAAGGTCGGTTGAGCTAAGTGGTCGTGCAGTTGATCCAATCAAAGGTCGGTTGAGCTAAGTGGGCGGGCAGTTGAGTCAATCAATGGTCCGTTCAGATTAGTGGGCGGGCAGTTGAGCCAATCAATGGTCGGTGGAGCTTAATGGGCGGTGAGTTGAGTGAATCAATGGTCGGTTGAGCTTAGTGGGCGGGCAGTTGTAATCCAAGGTCGGTTGAGCTTAGTGGGCGTGCAGTTGAGCCAATCCAAGGTAGGTTGAGCTTAGTGGGCGGGCAGTTGAGCCAATCAATGTTCGGTTGAGCTTATTGGGCGGGCAGTTGAGCCAATCAATGGTCGGTTGAGCTTAGTGGGCGGGCAGTTGAGCCAATCAATGGTCGGTTGAGCTTAGTGGGCGGGCAGTTGAGCCAGTCAATGGTCGGTTGAGCTTAGTGGGCGGGCAGGTGAGCCAATCCATGGTCGGTTGATCTTATTATGCAGGCAGTTGAGCCAATCAATGGTCCGTTAAGCTTAGTGGGCGGTCAGTAGAGCCAATCAATGGTCGGTTGAGCTTAGTGGGTGGGCAGTTGAGCATACAATGGTCGGTTGAGCTTAATGGGCGGTCAGTTGAGCCAATCAATGGTCGGTTGAGCTTAGTGGGCGGTTAGTTGAGCAAGTCAATGGTCGGTGGAGCTTAATGGGCGGTGAGTTGAGCAAATCAATGGTCGGTTGAGCTTAGTGGGCGGGCAGTTGAGCTAATGCAAGGTCGGTTGAACTTAGTGGGCTTGCAGTTGAGCCAATCCAAGGTAGGTTGAGCTTAGTGGGCGGGCAGTTGAGCCAATCAATGGTCGGTTGAGCTTAGTGGGCCGGCAGTTGAGCCAATCAATGGTCGGTTGAGCTTAGTGGGCGGGCAGTTGAGCCAGTCAATGGTCGGTTGAGCTTAGTGGGCGGGCAGTTGAGCCAATCAATGGTCGGTTGATCTTAGTGGGCAGGCAGTTGAGTCAATCATTGGTCTGTTGAACTTAGTGGGCGGGCTGTTGAGCTAATCAATGGTCGGTTGAGCTTAGTGGGCGGGCAGTTGAACCAGTCAATGGTCGGTTGAGCTTAGTGGGCGGGTAGTTGAGCCAATCAATGGTCGGTTGATCTTAGTGGGCAGGCAGTTGAGTCATTCATTGGCCTGTTGAACTTAGTGGGCGGGCTGTTGAGCTAATCAATGGTCGGTTGAGTTTAGTGGGCGGGCCGTTGAGCCAATCAATGGTCGGTTGAGCTTAGTGGTCGGGTAGTTGAAATAATGAATGGTCGGTTGAGCTTATTGGGCGGTCAGTTGAGCCAATAAATAGTCGGTTGAGCTTAGTGGTCGGGAAGTTGAGCCAATCAAAGGTCGGGTGAGCTTAGTGGGCGGGCAGTTGAGCCAATCAATGGTCGGTTGAGCTTAATGGGCAGGCAGTTGAGCCAAACAAAGGCCGGTTGAGCTTAGTGGGCGGGCAGTTGAGCCAATCAAAGGTCGGTTGAGCTTAGTGGGCGGTCAGTTCAGCCAACCAAAGGTCGGTTGAAATTAGTGGGCGGGCAGTTAAGCCAATCAATGGTCGGTTGAGCTTAGTGGGCGGTCAGTTGAGTCAATCAATGGTCGGTTGAGCTTAGTGGGCGGGCTGTTGAGCCAATCAATGGTCGGTTGAGCTTAGTGGGCGATTGTTGAGCCAATCAATGGTCGGTTGAGCTTAATGGGCGGTCAGTTGAGCCAATCAATGGTCGGTTGAAATTAGTGGGCGGGCAGTTAAGCCAATTACTGGTCGGTTGAGCTTAGTGGGCGGTCAGTTGAGCCAATCAATGGTCGGTTGAGCTTCGTGGACGGGCAGTTGAGCCAATCAATGGTCGGTTGAAATTAGTGGGCGGGCAGTTAAGCCAATTACTGGTCGGTTGATCTTATTGGGCAGGCAGTTGAGCCAATCAATGGTCGGTTGAGCTTAGTGGGCGGTCAGTAGAGCCAATCAATGGTCGGTTGAGCTTAGTGGGTGGGCAGTTGAGCATACAATGGTCGGTTGAGCTTAGTGGGCGGTCAGTTGAGCCAATCAATGGTCGGTTGAGCTTAGTGGGCGGTTAGTTGAGCAAGTCAATGGTCGGTGGAGCTTAATGGGCGGTGAGTTGAGCAAATCAATGGTCGGTTGAGCTTAGTGGGCGGGCAGTTGAGCTAATGCAAGGTCGGTTGAACTTAGTGGGCTTGCAGTTGAGCCAATCCAAGGTAGGTTGAGCTTAGTGGGCGGGCAGTTGAGCCAATCAATGGTCGGTTGAGCTTAGTGGGCCGGCAGTTGAGCCAATCAATGGTCGGTTGAGCTTAGTGGGCGGGCAGTTGAGCCAGTCAATGGTCGGTTGAGCTTAGTGGGCGGGCAGTTGAGCCAATCAATGGTCGGTTGATCTTAGTGGGCAGGCAGTTGAGTCAATCATTGGTCTGTTGAACTTAGTGGGCGGGCTGTTGAGCTAATCAATGGTCGGTTGAGCTTAGTGGGCGGGCAGTTGAACCAGTCAATGGTCGGTTGAGCTTAGTGGGCGGGTAGTTGAGCCAATCAATGGTCGGTTGATCTTAGTGGGCAGGCAGTTGAGTCATTCATTGGCCTGTTGAACTTAGTGGGCGGGCTGTTGAGCTAATCAATGGTCGGTTGAGTTTAGTGGGCGGGCCGTTGAGCCAATCAATGGTCGGTTGAGCTTAGTGGTCGGGTAGTTGAAATAATGAATGGTCGGTTGAGCTTATTGGGCGGTCAGTTGAGCCAATAAATAGTCGGTTGAGCTTAGTGGTCGGGAAGTTGAGCCAATCAAAGGTCGGGTGAGCTTAGTGGGCGGGCAGTTGAGCCAATCAATGGTCGGTTGAGCTTAATGGGCAGGCAGTTGAGCCAAACAAAGGCCGGTTGAGCTTAGTGGGCGGGCAGTTGAGCCAATCAAAGGTCGGTTGAGCTTAGTGGGCGGTCAGTTCAGCCAATCAAAGGTCGGTTGAAATTAGTGGGCGGGCAGTTAAGCCAATCAATGGTCGGTTGAGCTTAGTGGGCGGTCAGTTGAGTCAATCAATGGTCGGTTGAGCTTAGTGGGCGGGCTGTTGAGCCAATCAATGGTCGGTTGAGCTTAGTGGGCGATTGTTGAGCCAATCAATGGTCGGTTGAGCTTAATGGGCGGTCAGTTGAGCCAATCAATGGTCGGTTGAAATTAGTGGGCGGGCAGTTAAGCCAATTACTGGTCGGTTGAGCTTAGTGGGCGGTCAGTTGAGCCAATCAATGGTCGGTTGAGCTTCGTGGACGGGCAGTTGAGCCAATCAATGGTCGGTTGAAATTAGTGGGCGGGCAGTTAAGCCAATTACTGGTCGGTTGATCTTATTGGGCAGGCAGTTGAGCCAATCAATGGTCGGTTGAGCTTAGTGGGCGGTCAGTAGAGCCAATCAATGGTCGGTTGAGCTTAGTGGGTGGGCAGTTGAGCATACAATGGTCGGTTGAGCTTAGTGGGCGGTCAGTTGAGCCAATCAATGGTCGGTTGAGCTTAGTGGGCGGTTAGTTGAGCAAGTCAATGGTCGGTGGAGCTTAATGGGCGGTGAGTTGAGCAAATCAATGGTCGGTTGAGCTTAGTGGGCGGGCAGTTGAGCTAATGCAAGGTCGGTTGAACTTAGTGGGCTTGCAGTTGAGCCAATCCAAGGTAGGTTGAGCTTAGTGGGCGGGCAGTTGAGCCAATCAATGGTCGGTTGAGCTTAGTGGGCCGGCAGTTGAGCCAATCAATGGTCGGTTGAGCTTAGTGGGCGGGCAGTTGAGCCAGTCAATGGTCGGTTGAGCTTAGTGGGCGGGCAGTTGAGCCAATCAATGGTCGGTTGATCTTAGTGGGCAGGCAGTTGAGTCAATCATTGGTCTGTTGAACTTAGTGGGCGGGCTGTTGAGCTAATCAATGGTCGGTTGAGCTTAGTGGGCGGGCAGTTGAGCCAGTCAATGGTCGGTTGAGCTTAGTGGGCGGGTAGTTGAGCCAATCAATGGTCGGTTGATCTTAGTGGGCAGGCAGTTGAGTCATTCATTGGCCTGTTGAACTTAGTGGGCGGGCTGTTGAGCTAATCAATGGTCGGTTGAGTTTAGTGGGCGGGCCGTTGAGCCAATCAATGGTCGGTTGAGCTTAGTGGTCGGGTAGTTGAAATAATGAATGGTCGGTTGAGCTTATTGGGCGGTCAGTTGAGCCAATAAATAGTCGGTAGAGCTTAGTGGTCGGGAAGTTGAGCCAATCAAAGGTCGGGTGAGCTTAGTGGGCGGGCAGTTGAGCCAATCAATGGTCGGTTGAGCTTAATGGGCAGGCAGTTGAGCCAAACAAAGGCCGGTTGAGCTTAGTGGGCGGGCAGTTGAGCCAATCAAAGGTCGGTTGAGCTTAGTGGGCGGTCAGTTCAGCCAATCAAAGGTCGGTTGAAATTAGTGGGCGGGCAGTTAAGCCAATCAATGGTCGGTTGAGCTTAGTGGGCGGTCAGTTGAGTCAATCAATGGTCGGTTGAGCTTAGTGGGCGGGCTGTTGAGCCAATCAATGGTCGGTTGAGCTTAGTGGGCGATTGTTGAGCCAATCAATGGTCGGTTGAGCTTAATGGGCGGTCAGTTGAGCCAATCAATGGTCGGTTGAAATTAGTGGGCGGGCAGTTAAGCCAACTACTGGTCGGTTGAGCTTAGTGGGCGGTCAGTTGAGCCAATCAATGGTCGGTTGAGCTTCGTGGACGGGCAGTTGAGCCAATCAATGGTCGGTTGAAATTAGTGGGCGGGCAGTTAAGCCAATTACTGGTCGGTTGATCTTATTGGGCAGGCAGTTGAGCCAATCAATGGTCGGTTGAGCTTAGTGGGCGGTCAGTAGAGCCAATCAATGGTCGGTTGAGCTTAGTGGGTGGGCAGTTGAGCATACAATGGTCGGTTGAGCTTAGTGGGCGGTCAGTTGAGCCAATCAATGGTCGGTTGAGCTTAGTGGGCGGTTAGTTGAGCAAGTCAATGGTCGGTGGAGCTTAATGGGCGGTGAGTTGAGCAAATCAATGGTCGGTTGAGCTTAGTGGGCGGGCAGTTGAGCTAATGCAAGGTCGGTTGAACTTAGTGGGCTTGCAGTTGAGCCAATCCAAGGTAGGTTGAGCTTAGTGGGCGGGCAGTTGAGCCAATCAATGGTCGGTTGAGCTTAGTGGGCCGGCAGTTGAGCCAATCAATTTTCGGTTGAGCTTAGTGGGCGGGCAGTTGAGCCAGTCAATGGTCGGTTGAGCTTAGTGGGCGGGCAGTTGAGCCAATCAATGGTCGGTTGATCTTAGTGGGCAGGCAGTTGAGTCAATCATTGGTCTGTTGAACTTAGTGGGCGGGCTGTTGAGCTAATCAATGGTCGGTTGAGCTTAGTGGGCGGGCAGTTGAGCCAGTCAATGGTCGGTTGAGCTTAGTGGGCGGGTAGTTGAGCCAATCAATGGTCGGTTGATCTTAGTGGGCAGGCAGTTGAGTCATTCATTGGCCTGTTGAACTTAGTGGGCGGGCTGTTGAGCTAATCAATGGTCGGTTGAGTTTAGTGGGCGGGCCGTTGAGCCAATCAATGGTCGGTTGAGCTTAGTGGTCGGGTAGTTGAAATAATGAATGGTCGGTTGAGCTTATTGGGCGGTCAGTTGAGCCAATAAATAGTCGGTAGAGCTTAGTGGTCGGGAAGTTGAGCCAATCAAAGGTCGGGTGAGCTTAGTGGGCGGGCAGTTGAGCCAATCAATGGTCGGTTGAGCTTAATGGGCAGGCAGTTGAGCCAAACAAAGGCCGGTTGAGCTTAGTGGGCGGGCAGTTGAGCCAATCAAAGGTCGGTTGAGCTTAGTGGGCGGTCAGTTCAGCCAATCAAAGGTCGGTTGAAATTAGTGGGCGGGCAGTTAAGCCAATCAATGGTCGGTTGAGCTTAGTGGGCGGTCAGTTGAGTCAATCAATGGTCAGTTGAGCTTAGTGGGCGGGCTGTTGAGCCAATCAATGGTCGGTTGAGCTTAGTGGGCGATTGTTGAGCCAATCAATGGTCGGTTGAGCTTAATGGGCGGTCAGTTGAGCCAATCAATGGTCCATTGAAATTAGTGGGCGGGCAGTTAAGCCAATTACTGGTCGGTTGAGCTTAGTGGGCGGTCAGTTGAGCCAATCAATGGTCGGTTGAGCTTCGTGGACGGGCAGTTGAGCCAATCAATGGTCGGTTGAAATTAGTGGGCGGGCAGTTAAGCCAATTACTGGTCGGTTGAGCTTAGTGGGCGGTCAGTTGAGTCAATCAATGTTCCGTTAAGCTTAGATGGGCGGGAATTTGAGCCAATCATTGGTCGGTTGAGCTAAAATGGGCGGGCATTTGAGCCTATCAGTGGTCGGTTGAGCTTAGTGGGCGGGCAGTTGAGTCAATCAATGGTAGGTTGAGCTTAATGGGCGGTCAGTTGAGCCAATCAATGGTCGGTTCAGCTTAGTGGGCGGGCAGTTGAGTCAATCAATGGTAGGTTGAGCTTAATGGGCGGTCAGTTGAGCCAATCAATGGTCGGTTGAGCTTAGTGGGCGGGCAGTTGAGCCAATCCAAGGTCGGTTGAGCTAAGTGGTCGTGCAGTTGATCCATTCAAAGGTCGGTTGAGCTAAGTGGGCGGGCAGTTGAGTCAATCAATGGTCCGTTCAGATTAGTGGGCGGGCAGTTGAGCCAATCAATGTTCGGTTGAGCTTTGTGGGTGGGCAGTTGAGCCAATCAATGGTCTGTTGAGCTTAATGGGCGGGCTGTTGAGCCAAACAATGGTCGGTGGAGATTAATGGGCGGTGAGTTGAGCGAATCAATGGTCGGTTGAGCTTAGTGGGCGGGCAGTTGAGCTAATCCAAGGTCGGTTGAGCTTAGTGGGCGTGCAGTTGAGCCAATCCAATGTTGGTTGAGCTTAGTGGGCGGGCAGTTGAGCCAATCAATGGTCGGTTGAGCTTAGTGGGCGGGCAGTTGAGCCAATCAATGGTCGGTTGAGCTTAGTGGGCGGGCAGTTGAGCCAATCAATGGTCGGTTGAGCTTAGTGGGCGGGCAGTTGAGCCAGTCAATGGTCGGTTGAGCTTAGTGGGCGGGCAGGCGAGCCAATCCATGGTCGGTTGATCTTATTGGGCAGGCAGTTGAGCCAATCAATGGTCGGTTGGGCTTAGTGGGCGGGCAGTTGAGCCAATCATTGGTCGGTTGAACTTAGTGGGCGGGCAGTTGAGCCAATCAATGGTCGGTTGAGCTTAGTGGGCGGTCAGTAGAGCCAATCAATGGTCGGTTGAGCTTAGTGGGTGGGCAGTTGAGCATACAATGGTCGGTTGAGCTTAGTGGGCGGTCAGTTGAGCCAATCAATGGTCGTTTGAGCTTAGTGGGCGCGCAGTTGAGCTAATCCAAGGTCGGTTGATCTTAGTGGGCTTGCAGTTGAGCCAATCCAAGGTAGGTTGAGCTTAGTGGGCGGGCAGTTGAGCCAATCAGTGGTCGGTTGAGCTTAGTGGGCGGGCAGTTGAGGCAATCAATGGTCGGTTGAGCTTAGTGGGCCGGCAGTTGAGCCAATCAATGGTCGGTTGAGCTTAGTGGGCGGGCAGTTGAGCCAGTCAATGGTCGGTTGAGCTTAGTGGGCGGGCAGTTGAGCCAATCAATGGTCGGTTGAGCTTAGTGGGCCGGCAGTTGAGCCAATCAATGGTCGGTTGAGCTTAGTGGGCGGGCAGTTGAGCCAGTCAATGGTCGGTTGAGCTTAGTGGGCGGGCAGTTGAGCCAATCAATGGTCGGTTGATCTTAGTGGGCAGGCAGTTGAGTCAATCATTGGTCTGTTGAACTTAGTGGGCGGGCTGTTGAGCCAATCAATGGTCGGTTGAGCTTAGTGGTCGGGTAGTTGAAATAATGAATGGTCGGTTGAACTTATTGGGCGGTCAGTTGAGCCAATAAATAGTCGGTTGAGCTTAGTGGTCGGGCAGTTGAGCCAATCAAAGGTCGGGTGAGCTTAGTGGGCGGGCAGTTGAGCCAATCAAAGGTCGGTTGAGCTTAATGGGCAGGCAGTTGAGCCAAACAAAGGCCGGTTGAGCTTAGTGGGCGGGCCGTTGAGCCAATCAAAGGTCGGTTGAGCTTAGTGGGCGGTCAGTTCAGCCAATCAAAGGTCGGTTGAGCTTAGTGGGCGGGCAGTTGAGCCAATCAAAAGTCGGTTGGCTTAGTGGGCGGTCAGTTGAGCCAATCAATGGTCGGTTGAGCTTCGTGGACGGGCAGTTGAGCCAATCAATGGTCGCTTGAGCTTAGTGAGCGGGCTGTTGAGCCAATCAATGGTAGGTTGAGCTTAGTGGGCGGGTAGTCGAGCCAATCAATGGTCGGTTGAGCTTAATGGGCGGTCAGTTGAGCCAATCAATGGTCGGTTGAGCTTAGTGGGCGGGCAGTTGAGCCAATCAATGGTCTGTTGAGCTCAGTGGGTGGTCAGTGGAGCCAATCAATGGTCGTTTGAGCTTAGTGGGCGGGCAGTTGAGCCAATCAATTGTCTGTTCAGCTTAGTGGGCGGGCTGTTGAGCCAATCAATGGTCGGTTGAGCTTAGTGGTCGGTTAGTTGAAATAATGAATGGTCGGTTAAACTTAATGGTCGGTCAGTTGAGCCAATCAATAGTCGGTTGAGCTTAGTGGGCGGGCAGTTGAGCCAATCCAAGGTTGGTTGAGCTTAGTGGGCGGGCAGTTGAGCCAATCAATGGTCGGTTGAGCTTAGTGGGCGGGCAGTTGAGCCAATCAGTGGTCGGTTGAACTTAGTGGGCGGTCAGTTCAGCCAATCAAAGGTCGGTTGAGCTTAGTGGGCGGTCAGTTGAGCCAATCAATGGTCGGTTGAGCTTCGTGGACGGGAAGTTGAGCCAATCAATGGTCGGTTGAAATTAGGTGGCGGGCAGTTAAGCCAATTACTGGTCGGTTGAGCTTAGTGGGCGTGCAGTTGAGCCAATCCAATGTTGGTTGAGCTTAGTGGGCGGGCAGTTGAGCCAATCAATGGTCGGTTGAGCTTAGTGGGCGGGCTGTTGAGCCAATCAAAAGTCGGTTGGCTTAGTGGGCGGTCAGTTGAGCCAATCAATGGTCGGTTGAGCTTCGTGGACGGGCAGTTGAGCCAATCAATGGTCGGTTGAAATTAGTGGGCGGGAGGTTAAGCCAATCAATGGTCGGTTGAGCTTAGTGGGCGGTCAGTTGAGTCAATCAATGGTCGGATGAGCTTAGTGAGCGGGCTGTTAAGCCAATCAATGGTCGGTTGAGCTTAGTGGGCGGGTAGTCGAGCCAATCAATGGTCGGTTGAGCTTAATGGGCGGTCAGTTGAGCCAATCAATGGTCGGTTGAGCTTAGTGGGCGGTCAGTTGAGCCAATCAATGGTCTGTTGAGCTCAGTGGGTGGTCAGTGGAGCCAATCAATGGTCGTTTGAGCTTAGTGGGCGGGCAGTTGAGCCAATCAATTGTCTGTTCAGCTTAGTGGGCGGGCTTTTGAGCCAATCAATGGTCGGTTGAGCTTAGTGGTCGGGTAGTTGAAATAATGAATGGTCGGTTAAACTTAATGGTCGGTCAGTTGAGCCAATCAATAGTCGGTTGAGCTTAGTGGGCGGTCAGTTCAGCCAATCAAAGGTCGGTTGAGCTTAGTGGGCGGTCAGTTGAGCCAATCAATGGTCGGTTGAGCTTCGTGGACGGGAAGTTGAGCCAATCAATGGTCGGTTGAAATTAGTGGGCGGGCAGTTGAGCCAATTACTGGTCGGTTGAGCTTAGTGGGCGGTCAGTTGAGTCAATCAATGTTCCGTTAAGCTTAGATGGGCGGGCATTTGAGCCAATCATTGGTCGGTTGAACTTAGATGGGCGGGCATTTGAGCCTATCAGTGGTCGGTTGAGCTTAGTGGGCGGGCAGTTGAGTCAATCAATGGTAGGTTGAGCTTAATGGGCGGTCAGTTGAGCCAATCAATGGTCGGTTGAGCTTAGTGGGCGGGCAGTTGAGCCAATCCAAGGTCGGTTGAGCTAAGTGGTCGTGCAGTTGATCCAATCAAAGGTCGGTTGAGCTAAGTGGGCGGGCAGTTGAGTCAATCAATGGTCCGTTCAGATTAGTGGGAGGGCAGTTGAGCCAATCAATGGTCTGTTGAGCTTAATGGGCGCGCTGTTGAGCCAATCAATGGTCGGTTGAGCTTAGTGGGCGGGCAGGTGAGCCAATCCATGGTCGGTTGATCTTATTGGGCAGGCAGTTGAGCCAATCAATGGTCGGTTGAGCTTAGTGGGCGGTCAGTAGAGCCAATCAATGGTCAGTTGAGCTTAGTGGGTGGGCAGTTGAGCATACAATGGTCGGTTGAGCTTAGTGGGCGGTCAGTTCAGCCAATCAATGGTCGGTTGAGCTTAGTGGGCGGGCAGTTGAGCCAATCAATGGTCGGTTGAGCTTAGTGGGCGGGCAGTTGAGCCAGTCAATGGTCGGTTGAGCTTAGTGGGCGGGCAGGTGAGCCAATCCATGGTCGGTTGATCTTATTGGGCAGGCAGTTGAGCCAATCAATGGTCGGTTGAGCTTAGTGGGCGGTCAGTAGAGCCAATCAATGGTCAGTTGAGCTTAGTGGGTGGGCAGTTGAGCATACAATGGTCGGTTGAGCTTAGTGGGCGGTCAGTTCAGCCAATCAATGGTCGGTTGAGCTTAGTGGGCGGTTAGTTGAGCAAATCAATGGTCGGTGGAGCTTAATGGGCGGTGAGTTGAGCAAATCAATGGTCGGTTGAGCTTTGTGGGCGGGCAGTTGAGCTAATGCAAGGTCGGTTGAGCTTAGTGGGCTTGCAGTTGAGCCAATCCAAGGTAGGTTGAGCTTAGTGGGCGGGCAGTTGAGTCAATCATTGGTCTGTTGAACTTAGTGGGCGGGCTGTTGAGCTAATCAATGGTCGGTTGAGCTTAGTGGGCGGGCAATTGAGCCAGTCATTGGTCGGTTGAGCTTAGATGGGCGGGCATTTGAGCCAATCATTGGTCGGTTGAGCTTAGATGGGCGGGCATTTGAGCCTATCAGTGGTCGGTTGAGCTTAGTGGTCGGGTAGTTGAAATAATGAATGCTCGGTTGAACTTATTGGGCGGTCAGTTGAGCCAATAAATAGTCGGTTGAGCTTAGTGGTCGGGCAGTTGAGCCAATCAAAGGTCGGGTGAGCTTAGTGGGCGGGCAGTTGAGCCAATCAAAGGTCGGTTGAGCTTAATGGGCAGGCAGTTGAGCCAAACAAAGGCCGGTTGAGCTTAGTGGGCGGGCCGTTGAGCCAATCAAAGTTCGGTTGAGCTTAGTGGGCGGTCAGTTCAGCCAATCAAAGGTCGGTTGAGCTTAGTGGGCGGGCAGTTGAGCCAATCAAAAGTCGGTTGGCTTAGTGGGCGGTCAGTTGAGCCAATCAATGGTCGGTTGAGCTTCGTGGACGGGCAGTTGAGCCAATCAATGGTCGCTTGAGCTTAGTGAGCGGGCTGTTGAGCCAATCAATGGTCGGTTGAGCTTAGTGGGCGGGTAGTCGAGCCAATCAATGGTCGGTTGAGCTTAATGGGCGGTCAGTTGAGCCAATCAATGGTCGGTTGAGCTTAGTGGGCGGGCAGTTGAGCCAATCAATGGTCTGTTGAGCTCAGTGGGTGGTCAGTGGAGCCAATCAATGGTCGTTTGAGCTTAGTGGGCGGGCAGTTGAGCCAATCAATTGTCTGTTCCGCTTAGTGGGCGGGCTGTTGAGCCAATCAATGGTCGGTTGAGCTTAGTGGTCGGTTAGTTGAAATAATGAATGGTCGGTTAAACTTAATGGTCGGTCAGTTGAGCCAATCAATAGTCGGTTGAGCTTAGTGGGCGGGCAGTTGAGCCAATCCAAGGTTGGTTGAGCTTAGTGGGCGGGCAGTTGAGCCAATCAATGGTCGGTTGAGCTTAGTGGGCGGGCAGTTGAGCCAATCAGTGGTCGGTTGAGCTTAGTGGGCGGTCAGTTCAGCCAATCAAAGGTCGGTTGAGCTTAGTGGGCGGTCAGTTGAGCCAATCAATGGTCGGTTGAGCTTCGTGGACGGGAAGTTGAGCCAATCAATGGTCGGTTGAAATTAGGTGGCGGGCAGTTAAGCCAATTACTGGTCGGTTGAGCTTAGTGGGCGTGCAGTTGAGCCAATCCAATGTTGGTTGAGCTTAGTGGGCGGGCAGTTGAGCCAATCAATGGTCGGTTGAGCTTAGTGGGCGGGCAGTTGAGCCAATCAATGGTCGGTTGAGCTTAGTGGGCGGGCAGTTGAGCCAATCAATGGTCGGTTGAGCTTAGTGGGCGGGCAGTTGAGCCAGTCAATGGTCGGTTGAGCTTAGTGGGCGGGCAGGTGAGCCAATCCATGGTCGGTTGATCTTATTGGGCAGGCAGTTGAGCCAATCAATGGTCGGTTGGGCTTAGTGGGCGGGCAGTTGAGCCAATCAATGGTCGGTTGAGCTTAGTGGGCGGGCAGTTGAGCCAATCAATGGTCGGTTGAGCTTAGTGGGCGGTCAGTAGAGCCAATCAATGGTCGGTTGAGCTTAGTGGGTGGGCAGTTGAGCATACAATGGTCGGTTGAGCTTAGTGGGCGGTCAGTTGAGCCAATCAATGGTCGTTTGAGCTTAGTGGGCGGTTAGTTGAGTAAATCAATGGTCAGTGGAGCTTAATGGGCGGTGAGTTGAGCAAATCAATGGTCGGTTGAGCTTAGTGGGCGCGCAGTTGAGCTAATCCAAGGTCGGTTGAGCTTAGTGGGCTTGCAGTTGAGCCAATCCAAGGTAGGTTGAGCTTAGTGGGCGGGCAGTTGAGCCAATCAGTGGTCGGTTGAGCTTAGTGGGCGGGCAGTTGAGCCAATCAATGGTCGGTTGAGCTTAGTGGGCCGGCAGTTGAGCCAATCAATGGTCGGTTGAGCTTAGTGGGCGGGCAGTTGAGCCAGTCAATGGTCGGTTGAGCTTAGTGGGCGGGCAGTTGAGCCAATCAATGGTCGGTTGAGCTTAGTGGGCCGGCAGTTGAGCCAATCAATGGTCGGTTGAGCTTAGTGGGCGGGCAGTTGAGCCAGTCAATGGTCGGTTGAGCTTAGTGGGCGGGCAGTTGAGCCAATCAATGGTCGGTTGATCTTAGTGGGCAGGCAGTTGAGTCAATCATTGGTCTGTTGAACTTAGTGGGCGGGCTGTTGAGCCAATCAATGGTCGGTTGAGCTTAGTGGTCGGGTAGTTGAAATAATGAATGGTCGGTTGAGCTTATTGGGCGGTCAGTTGAGCCAATAAATAGTCGGTTGAGCTTAGTGGTCGGGCAGTTGAGCCAATCAAAGGTCGGGTGAGCTTAGTGGGGGGGCAGTTGAGCCAATCAAAGGTCGGTTGAGCTTAATGGGCAGGCAGTTGAGCCAAACAAAGGCCGGTTGAGTCAATCAATGGTAGGTTGAGCTTAATGGGCGGTCAGTTGAGCCAATCAATGGTCGGTTGAGCTTAGTGGGTGGGCAGTTGAGCCAATCCAAGGTCGGTTGAGCTAAGTGGTCGTGCAGTTGATCCAATCAAAGGTCGGTTGAACTAAGTGGGCGGGCAGTTGAGCCAATCAAAGGTCGGTTGAGCTTAGTGGGCGGTCAGTTCAGCCAATCAAAGGTCGGTTGAGCTTAGTGGGCGGGCTGTTGAGCCAATCAAAAGTCGGTTGGCTTAGTGGGCGGTCAGTTGAGCCAATCAATGGTCGGTTGAGCTTCGTGGACGGGCAGTTGAGCCAATCAATGGTCGGTTGAAATTAGTGGGCGGGAGGTTAAGCCAATCAATGGTCGGTTGAGCTTAGTGGGCGGTCAGTTGAGTCAATCAATGGTCGGATGAGCTTAGTGAGCGGGCTGTTGAGCCAATCAATGGTCGGTTGAGCTTAGTGGGCGGGTAGTCGAGCCAATCAATGGTCGGTTGAGCTTAATGGGCGGTCAGTTGAGCCAATCAATGGTCGGTTGAGCTTAGTGGGCGGTCAGTTGAGCCAATCAATGGTCTGTTGAGCTCAGTGGGTGGTCAGTGGAGCCAATCAATGGTCGTTTGAGCTTAGTGGGCGGGCAGTTGAGCCAATCAATTGTCTGTTCAGCTTAGTGGGCGGGCTTTTGAGCCAATCAATGGTCGGTTGAGCTTAGTGGTCGGGTAGTTGAAATAATGAATGGTCGGTTAAACTTAATGGTCGGTCAGTTGAGCCAATCAATAGTCGGTTGAGCTTAGTGGGCGGTCAGTTCAGCCAATCAAAGGTCGGTTGAGCTTAGTGGGCGGTCAGTTGAGCCAATCAATGGTCGGTTGAGCTTCGTGGACGGGAAGTTGAGCCAATCAATGGTCGGTTGAAATTAGTGGGCGGGCAGTTGAGCCAATTACTGGTCGGTTGAGCTTAGTGGGCGGTCAGTTGAGTCAATCAATGTTCCGTTAAGCTTAGATGGGCGGGCATTTGAGCCAATCATTGGTCGGTTGAACTTAGATGGGCGGGCATTTGAGCCTATCAGTGGTCGGTTGAGCTTAGTGGGCGGGCAGTTGAGTCAATCAATGGTAGGTTGAGCTTAATGGGCGGTCAGTTGAGCCAATCAATGGTCGGTTGAGCTTAGTGGGCGGGCAGTTGAGCCAATCCAAGGTCGGTTGAGCTAAGTGGTCGTGCAGTTGATCCAATCAAAGGTCGGTTGAGCTAAGTGGGCGGGCAGTTGAGTCAATCAATGGTCCGTTCAGATTAGTGGGAGGGCAGTTGAGCCAATCAATGGTCTGTTGAGCTTAATGGGCGCGCTGTTGAGCCAATCAATGGTCGGTGGAGCTTAATGGGCGGTGAGTTGAGCGAATCAATGGTCGGTTGAGCTTAGTGGGCGGGCAGTTGTAATCCAAGGTCGGTTGAGCTTAGTGGGCGTGCAGTTGATCCAATCCAATCTAGGTTGAGCTTAGTGGGCGGGCAGTTGAGCCAATCAATGGTCGGTTGAGCTTAGTGGGCGGGCAGTTGAGCCAGTCAATGGTCGGTTGAGCTTAGTGGGCGGGCAGGTGAGCCAATCCATGGTCGGTTGATCTTATTGGGCAGGCAGTTGAGCCAATCAATGGTCGGTTGAGCTTAGTGGGCGGTCAGTAGAGCCAATCAATGGTCGGTTGAGCTTAGTGGGTGGGCAGTTGAGCATACAATGGTCGGTTGAGCTTAGTGGGCGGTCAGTTCAGCCAATCAATGGTCGGTTGAGCTTAGTGGGCGGTTAGTTGAGCAAATCAATGGTCGGTGGAGCTTAATGGGCGGTGAGTTGAGCAAATCAATGGTCGGTTGAGCTTTGTGGGCGGGCAGTTGAGCTAATGCAAGGTCGGTTGAGCTTAGTGGGCTTGCAGTTGAGCCAATCCAAGGTAGGTTGAGCTTAGTGGGCGGGCAGTTGAGCCAATCAATGGTGGGTTGAGCTTAGTGGGCGGGCAGTTGAGTCAATCAATATTCGGTTGAGCTTAGTGGGCCGGCAGTTGAGCCAATCAATGGTCGGTTGAGCTTAGTGGGCGGGCAGTTGAGCCAGTCAATGGTCGGTTGAGCTTAGTGGGCGGGCAGTTGAGCCAATCAATGGTCGGTTGATCTTAGTGGGCAGGCAGTTGAGTCAATCATTGGTCTGTTGAACTTAGTGGGCGGGCTGTTGAGCTAATCAATGGTCGGTTGAGCTTAGTGGGCGGGCAATTGAGCCAGTCATTGGTCGGTTGAGCTTAGATGGGCGGGCATTTGAGCCAATCATTGGTCGGTTGAGCTTAGATGGGCGGGCATTTGAGCCTATCAGTGGTCGGTTGAGCTTAGTGGGCGGGCAGTTGAGTCAATCAATGGTAGGTTGAGCTTAATGGGCGGTCAGTTGAGCCAATCAATGGTCGGTTGAGCTTAGTGGGCGGGCAGTTGAGCCAATCCAAGGTCGGTTGAGCTAAGTGGTCGTGCAGTTGATCCAATCAAAGGTCGGTTGAACTAAGTGGGCGGGCAGTTGAGTCAATCAATGGTCCGTTCAGATTAGTGGGCGGGCAGTTGAGCCAATCAATGGTCGGTTGAGCTTAGTGGGATGGCAGTTGAGCCAATCAATGGTCTGTTGAGCGTAATGGGCGGGCTGTTGAGCCAATCAATGGTCGGTGGAGCTTAATGGGCGGTGAGTTGAGTGAATCAATGGTCGGTTGAGCTTAGTGGGCGGGCAGTTGTAATCCAAGGTCGGTTGAGCTTAGTGGGCGTGCAGTTGAGCCAATCCAAGGTAGGTTGAGCTTAGTGGGCGGGCAGTTGAGCCAATCAATGGTCGGTTGAGCTTATTGGGCGGGCAGTTGAGCCAATCAATGGTCGGTTGAGCTTAGTGGGCGGGCAGTTGAGCCAATCAATGGTCGGTTGAGCTTAGTGGGCGGGCAGTTGAGCCAATCAATGGTCGGTTGAGCTTAGTGGGCGGGCAGGTGAGCCAATCCATGGACGGTTGATCTTATTGTGCAGGCAGTTGAGCCAATCAATGGTCGGTTGAGCTTAGTGGGCGGTCAGTAGAGCCAATCAATGGTCGGTTGAGCTTAGTGGGTGGGCAGTTGAGCATACAATGGTCGGTTGAGCTTAGTGGGCGGTCAGTTGAGCCAATCAATGGTCGGTTAAGCTTAGTGGGCGGTTAGTTGAGCAAATCAATGGTCGGTGGAGCTTAATGGGCGGTGAGTTGAGCAAATCAATGGTCGGTTGAGCTTAGTGGGCGGGCAGTTGATCTAATGCAAGGTCGGTTGAGCTTAGTGGGCTTGCAGTTGAGCCAATCCAAGGTAGGTTGAGCTTAGTGGGCTTGCAGTTGAGCCAATCCAAGGTAGGTTGAGCTTAGTGGGCGGGCAGTTGAGCCAATCAATGGTCTGTTGAGCTTAGTGGGCCGGCAGTTGAGCCAATCAATGGTCGGTTGAGCTTAGTGGGCGGGCAGTTGAGCCAGTCAATGGTCGGTTGAGCTTATTGGGCGGGCAGTTGAGCCAATCAATGGTCGGTTGATCTTAGTGGGCAGGCAGTTGAGTCATTCATTGGCCTGTTGAACTTAGTGGGCGGGCTGTTGAGCTAATCAATGGTCGGTTGAGTTTAGTGGGCGGGCCGTTGAGCCAATCAATGGTCGGTTGAGCTTAGTGGTCGGGTAGTTGAAATAATGAATGGTCGGTTGAGCTTATTGGGCGGTCAGTTGAGCCAATAAATAGTCGGTTGAGCTTAGTGGTCGGAAAGTTGAGCCAATCAAAGGTCGGGTGAGCTTAGTGGGCGGGCAGTTGAGCCAATCAATGGTCGGTTGAGCTTAATGGGCAGGCAGTTGAGCCAAACAAAGGCCAGTTGAGCCAATCAAAGGTCGGTTGAGCTTAGTGGGCGGTCAGTTCAGCCAATCAAAGGTCGGTTGAGCTAAGTGGGCGGGCAGTTGAGCCAATCAAAAGTCGGTTGGCTTAGTGGGCGGTCAGTTGAGCCAATCAATGGTCGGTTGAGCTGCGTGGACGGGCAGTTGAGCCAATCAATGGTCGGTTGAAATTAGTGGGCGGGCAGTTAAGCCAATCAATGGTCGGTTGAGCTTAGTGGGCGGTCAGTTGAGTCAATCAATGGTCGGTTGAGCTTAGTGGGCGGGCTGTTGAGCCAATCAATGGTCGGTTGAGCTTAGTGGGCGGGCAGTTGAGCCAATCAATGGTCGGTTGAGCTGCGTGGACGGGCAGTTGAGCCAATCAATGGTCGATTGAAATTAGTGGGCGGGCAGTTAAGCCAATCAATGGTCGGTTGAACTTAGTGGGCGATAGTTGAGCCAATCAATGGTCGGTTGAGCTTAATGGGCGGTCAGTTGAGCCAATCAATGGTCGGTTGAGCTTAGTGGGCGGGCAGTTGAGCCAATCAATGGTCTGTTGAGCTCAGTGGGCGGTCAGTGGAGCCAATCAATGGTCGGTTGAGCTTAGTGGGCGGTCAGTTGAGCCAATCAATGGTCGGTTGAGCTTCGTGGACGGGGAGTTGAGCCAATCAATGGTCGGTTGAAATTAGTGGGCGGGAAGTTAAGCCAATTACTGGTCGGTTGAGCTTAGTGGGCGGTGAGTTGAGTCAATCAATGTTCCGTAAAGCTTAGATGGGCGGGAATTTGAGCCAATCATTGGTCGGTTGAGCTTAGATGGGCGGGCATTTGAGCCTATCAGTGGTCGGTTGAGCTTAGTGGGCGGGCAGTTGAGTCAATCAATGGTAGGTTGAGCTTAATGGGCGGTCAGTTGAGCCAATCAATGGTCGGTTGAGCTTAGTGGGCGGGCAGTTGAGCCAATCCAAGGTGGGTTGAGCTAAGTGGTTGTGCAGTTGATCCAATCAAAGGTCGGTTGAGCTAAGTGGGCGGGCAGTTGAGTCAATCAATGGTCCGTTCAGATTAGTGGGCGGGCAGTTGAGCCAATCAATGGTCGGTTGAGCTTAGTGGGTGGTCAGTTGAGCCAATCAATGGTCTGTTGAGCTTAATGGGCGGGCTGTTGAGCCAATCAATGGTCGGTTGAGATTAATGGGCGGTGAGTTGAGCGAATCAATGGTCAGTTGAGCTTAGTGCTTAGTGGGCGGGCAGTTGAGCTAATCCAAGGTCGGTTGAGCTTAGTGGGCGTGCAGTTGAGCCAATCCAATGTTGGTTGAGCTTAGTGGGCGGGCAGTTGAGCCAATCAATGGTCGGTTGAGCTGAGTGGGCGGGCAGTTGAGCGAATCAATGGTCGGTTGAACTTAGTGGGCGGGCAGTTGAGCCAATCAATGGTCGGTTGAGCTTAGTGGGCGGGCAGTTGAGCCAGTCAATGGTCAGTTGAGCTTAGTGGGCGGGCAGGTGAGCCAATCCATGGTCGGTTGATCTTATTGGGCAGGCAGTTGAGCCAATCAATGGTCGGTTGGGCTTAGTGGGCGGGCAGTTGAGCCAATCAATGGTCGGTTGAGCTTAGTGGGCGGGCAGTTGAGCCAATCAATGGTCGGTTGAGCTTAGTGGGCGGTCAGTAGAGCCAATCAATGGTCGGTTGAGCTTAGTGGGTGGGCAGTTGAGCATACAATGGTCGGTTGAGCTTAGTGGGCGGTCAGTTGAGCCAATCAATGGTCGTTTGAGCTTAGTGGGCGGTTAGTTGAGCAAATCAATGGTCAGTGGAGCTTAATGGGCGGTGAGTTGAGCAAATCAATGGTCGGTTGAGCTTAGTGGGCGCGCAGTTGAGCTAATCCAAGGTCGGTTGAGCTTAGTGGGCTTGCAGTTGAGCCAATCCAAGGTAGGTTGAGCTTAGTGGGCGGGCAGTTGAGCCAATCAGTGGTCGGTTGAGCTTAGTGGGCGGGCAGTTGAGCCAATCAATGGTCGGTTGAGCTTAGTGGGCCGGCAGTTGAGCCAATCAATGGTCAGTTGAGCTTAGTGGGCGGGCAGTTGAGCCAGTCAATGGTCGGTTGAGCTTAGTGGGCGGGCAGTTGAGCCAATCAATGGTCGGTTGAGCTTAGTGGGCCGGCAGTTGAGCCAATCAATGGTCGGTTGAGCTTAGTGGGCGGGCAGTTGAGCCAGTCAATGGTCGGTTGAGCTTAGTGGGCGGGCAGTTGAGCCAATCAATGGTCGGTTGATCTTAGTGGGCAGGCAGATGAGTCAATCATTGGTCTGTTGAACTTAGTGGGCGGGCTGTTGAGCCAATCAATGGTCGGTTGAGCTTTGTGGTCGGGTAGTTGAAATAATGAATGGTCGGTTGAGCTTATTGGGCGGTCAGTTGAGCCAATAAATAGTCGGTTGAGCTTAGTGGTCGGGCAGTTGAGCCAATCAAAGGTCGGGTGAGCTTAGTGGGCGGGCAGTTGAGCCAATCAAAGGTCGGTTGAGCTTAATGGGCAGGCAGTTGAGCCAAACAAAGGCCGGTTGAGCTTAGTGGGCGGGCAGTTGAGCCAATCAAAGGTCGGTTGAGCTTAGTGGGCGGTCAGTTCAGCCAATCAAAGGTCGGTTGAGCTTAGTGGGCGGGCAGTTGAGCCAATCAAAAGTCGGTTGGCTTAGTGGGCGGTCAGTTGAGCCAATCAATGGTCGGTTGAGCTTAGTGGGCGGTCAGTTGTGTCAATCAATGGTCGGTTGAGCTTAGTGAGCGGGCTGTTGAGCCAATCAATGGTCGGTTGAGCTTAGTGGGCGGGTAGTCGAGCCAATCAATGGTCGGTTGTGCTTAATGGGCGGTCAGTTGAGCCAATCAATGGTCGGTTGAGCTTAGTGGGCGGTCAGTTCAGCCAATCAAAGGTCGGTTGAGCTTAGTGGGCGGGCAGTTGAGCCAATCAAAAGTCGGTTGAGCTTAGTGGGCGGGCAGTTGAGCCAATCCAAGGTTGGTTGAGCTTAGTGGGCGGGCAGTTGAGCCAATCAATGGTCGGTTGAGCTTAGTGGGTGGGCAGTTGAGCCAATCAGTGGTCGGTTGAGCTTAGTGGGCGGTCAGTTCAGCCAATCAAAGGTCGGTTGAGCTTAGTGGGCGGTCAGTTGAGCCAATCAATGGTCGGTTGAGCTTCGTGGACGGGAAGTTGAGCCAATCAATGGTCGGTTGAAATTAGGTGGCGGGCAGTTAAGCCAATTACTGGTCGGTTGAGCTTAGTGGGCGTGCAGTTGAGCCAATCCAATGTTGGTTGAGCTTAGTGGGCGGGCAGTTGAGCCAATCAATGGTCGGTTGAGCTTAGTGGGCGGGCAGTTGAGCCAATCAATGGTCGGTTGGGCTTAGTGGGCGGGCAGTTGAGCCAATCAATGGTCGGTTGAGCTTAGTGGGCGGGCAGTTGAGCCAGTCAATGGTCGGTTGAGCTTAGTGGGCGGGCAGGTGAGCCAATCCATGGTCGGTTGATCTTATTGGGCAGGCAGTTGAGCCAATCAATGGTCGGTTGGGCTTAGTGGGCGGGCAGTTGAGCCAATCAATGGTCGGTTGAGCTTAGTGGGCGGGCAGTTGAGCCAATCAATGGTCGGTTGAGCTTAGTGGGCGGTCAGTAGAGCCAATCAATGGTCGGTTGAGCTTAGTGGGTGGGCAGTTGAGCATACAATGGTCGGTTGAGCTTAGTGGGCGGTCAGTTGAGCCAATCAATGGTCGTTTGAGCTTAGTGGGCGGTTAGTTGAGCAAATCAATGGTCAGTGGAGCTTAATGGGCGGTGAGTTGAGCAAATCAATGGTCGGTTGAGCTTAGTGGGCGCGCAGTTGAGCTAATCCAAGGTCGGTTGAGCTTAGTGGGCTTGCAGTTGAGCCAATCCAAGGTAGGTTGAGATTAGTGGGCGGGCAGTTGAGCCAATCAGTGGTCGGTTGAGCTTAGTGGGCGGGCAGTTGAGCCAATCAATGGTCGGTTGAGCTTAGTGGGCCGGCAGTTGAGCCAATCAATGGTCGGTTGAGCTTAGTGGGCGGGCAGTTGAGCCAGTCAATGGTCGGTTGAGCTTAGTGGGCGGGCAGTTGAGCCAATCAATGGTCGGTTGAGCTTAGTGGGCCGGCAGTTGAGCCAATCAATGGTCGGTTGAGCTTAGTGGGCGGGCAGTTGAGCCAGTCAATGGTCGGTTGAGCTTAGTGGGCGGGCAGTTGAGCCAATCAATGGTCGGTTGATCTCAGTGGGCAGGCAGTTGGGTCAATCATTGGTCTGTTGAACTTAGTGGGCGGGCTGTTGAGCCAATCAATGGTCGGTTGAGCTTAGTGGTCGGGTAGTTGAAATAATGAATGGTCGGTTGAGCTTATTGGGCGGTCAGTTGAGCCAATAAATAGTCGGTTGAGCTTAGTGGTCGGGCAGTTGAGCCAATCAAAGGTCGGGTGAGCTTAGTGGGCGGGCAGTTGAGCCAATCAAAGGTCGGTTGAGCTTAATGGGCAGGCAGTTGAGCCAAACAAAGGCCGGTTGAGCTTAGTGGGCGGGCAGTTGAGCCAATCAAAGGTCGGTTGAGCTTAGTGGGCGGTCAGTTCAGCCAATCAAAGGTCGGTTGAGCTTAGTGGGCGGGCTGTTGAGCCAATCAAAAGTCGGTTGGCTTAGTGGGCGGTCAGTTGAGCCAATCAATGGTCGGTTGAGCTTAGTGGGCGGGCAGTTGAGCCAATCAATGGTCTGTTGAGCTCAGTGGGTGGTCAGTGGAGCCAATCAATGGTCGTTTGAGCTTAGTGGGCGGGCAGTTGAGCCAATCAATTGTCTGTTCAGCTTAGTGGGCGGGCTGTTGAGCCAATCAATGGTCGGTTGAGCTTAGTGGTCGGGTAGTTGAAATAATGAATGGTCGGTTAAACTTAATGGTCGGTCAGTTGAGCCAATCAATAGTCGGTTGAGCTTAGTGGGCGGGCAGTTGAGCCAATCCAAGGTTGGTTGAGCTTAGTGGGCGGGCAGTTGAGCCAATCAATGGTCGGTTGAGCTTAGTGGGCGGGCAGTTGAGCCAATCAGTGGTCGGTTGAGCTTAGTGGGCGGTCAGTTCAGCCAATCAAAGGTCGGTTGAGCTTAGTGGGTGGTCAGTTGAGCCAATCAATGGTCGGTTGAGCTTCGTGGACGGGAAGTTGAGCCAATCAATGGTCGGTTGAAATTAGTGGGCGGGCAGTTGAGCCAATTACTGGTCGGTTGAGCTTAGTGGGCGGTCAGTTGAGTCAATCAATGTTCCGTTAAGCTTAGATGGGCGGGCATTTGAGCCAATCATTGGTCTGTTGAGCTTAGATGGGCGGGCATTTGAGCCTATCAGTGGTCGGTTGAGCTTAGTGGGCGGGCAGTTGAGTCAATCAATGGTCGGTTGAGCTTAGTGGGCGGGCAGTTGAGCCAATCCAAGGTCGGTTGAGCTAAGTGGTCGTGCAGTTGATCCAATCAAAGGTCGGTTGAGCTAAGTGGGCGGGCAGTTGAGTCAATCAATGGTCCGTTCAGATTAGTGGGCGGGCAGTTGAGCCAATCAATGGTCGGTTGAGCTTAGTGGGCGGGCAGTTGAGCCAATCAATGGTCTGTTGAGCTTAATGGGCGGGCTGTTGAGCCAATCAATGGTCGGTGGAGCTTAATGGGCGGTGAGTTGAGCGAATCAATGGTCGGTAGAGCTTAGTGGGCGGGCAGTTGTAATCCAAGGTCGGTTGAGCTTAGTGGGCGTGCAGTTGAGCCAATCCAAGGTAGGTTGAGCTTAGTGGGCGGGCAGTTGAGCCAATCAATGGTCGGTTGAGCTTAGTGGGCGGGCAGTTGAGCCAGTCAATGGTCGGTTGAGCTTAGTGGGCGGGCAGGTGATCCAATCCATTGTCGGTTGATCTTATTGGGCAGGCAGTTGAGCCAATCAATGGTCGGTTGAGCTTAGTGGGCGGTCAGTTGAGCCAATCAATGGTCGGTTGAGCTTAGTGGGCGGTTAGTTGAGCAAATCAATGGTCGGTGGAGCTTAATGGGCGGTGAGTTGAGCAAATCAATGGTCGGTTGAGCTTTGTGGGCGGGCAGTTGAGCTAATGCAAGGTCGGTTGAGCTTAGTGGGCTTGCAGTTGAGCCAATCCAAGGTAGGTTGAGCTTAGTGGGCGGGCAGTTGAGCCAATCAATGGTGGGTTGAGCTTAGTTGGCGGGCAGTTGAGCCAATCAATGGTCGGTTGATCTTATTGGGCAGGCAGTTGAGCCAATCAATGGTCGGTTGGGCTTAGTGGGCGGGCAGTTGAGCCAATCAATGGTCGGTTGAGCTTAGTGGGCGGGCAGTTGAGCCAATCAATGGTCGGTTGAGCTTAGTGGGCGGTCAGTAGAGCCAATCAATGGTCGGTTGAGCTTAGTGGGTGGGCAGTTGAGCATACAATGGTCGGTTGAGCTTAGGGGCGGTCAGTTTAGCCAATCAATGGTCGTTTGAGCTTAGTGGGCGGTTAGTTGAGCAAATCAATGGTCAGTGGAGCTTAATGGGCGGTGAGTTGAGCAAATCAATGGTCGGTTGAGCTTAGTGGGCGCGCAGTTGAGCTAATCCAAGGTCGGTTGAGCTTAGTGGGCTTGCAGTTGAGCCAATCCAAGGTAGATTGAGCTTAGCGGGCGGGCAGTTGAGCCAATCAGTGGTCGGTTGAGCTTAGTGGGCGGGCAGTTGAGCCAATCAATGGTCGGTTGAGCTTAGTGGACAGTCATTTTGTCAGTCAGTCATTTAGTCACTCTGTCAGTCAGTCTGTCAGTCAGTAAGTCAGTCTCTCTGTCAGTCAGTCAGTCACTCAGTCAATCACTCTGTCAGTCACTCAATCAGTCACTCTGTCAGTCAGTCTGTCAGTCAGTCACTCTGTCAGTCACTCAATCAGTCACTTTGTCAGTCAGTCAGTCAGTCATTCACTCTGTCAGTCAGTCAGTCAGTCAGTCACTCTGTCAGTCAGTCAGTCAGTCACCCTATCAGTCAGTCAGTCAGTCACCCTATCAGTCAGTCAGTCAGTCAGTCTGTCAGTCAGTCTGTCAGTCAGTATGTCAGTCTCTCTGTCAGTAAGTCATTTTGTCAGTCAGTAAGTCAGTCTCTCTGTCAGTAAGTCATTCTCTCTGTCAGTAAGTCAGTCACTCTGTCAGTCTGTCAGTCACTCTGTCAGTCACTCAGTCAGACAGTCAGTCAGTCTCTCTGTCAGTCAGTCAGTCAGACAGTCAGTCAGTCACTCTGTCAGTCAATCACTCAGTCAGTCACTCTCTCATGCAGTCAGTCACTCTGTCAGTCAGTCAGTCTGTCATTCTATCAGTCAGTAAGTCAGTCACTCTGTCAGTCAGTCATTCAGTCAGTCACTCTGTCAGTCTGTCAGTCAGTCACTCTGTCTGTCAGCCAGTCGGTCACTCAGTCAGTTAGACAGTCAGTCAGTCACTCTGTCAGTCAGTCAGTCAGTCAACCTATCAGTCAGTCAGTCAGTCAGTCTGTCAGTCAGTCACTCTGTCAGTCAGTCTGTCAGTCACTCTGTCAGTCAGTCTCTTAGTCAGTCACTCAGTCAATCAGTCAGTCAGTCTGTCAGTCAGTCATTCAGTCAGTCACTCTGTCAGTCACTCAGTCAGTTAGACAGTCAGTCAGTCACTCCGTCAGTCAGTCAGTCAGTCACACTATCATTCAGTCAGTCAGTCAGTCAGTCACTCTGTCAGTCAGTCTGTCAGTCAGTCACTCTGTCAGTCACTCAATCAGTCACTCTGTCAGTCAGTCAGTCAGTCACTCTGTCAGTCAGTCAGTCAGTCACCCTATCAGTCAGTCAGTCAGTCACTCTGTCAGTCAGTCTGCCAGTCAGTCTGTCAGTCAGTAAGTCAGTCTCTCTGTCAGTAAGTCATTTTGTCAGTCAGTCAGTCAGTCACTCTGTCAGTCAGTCTGTCAGTCAGTAAGTCAGTCTGTCTGTCAGTAAGTCATTCTCTCTGTCAGTAAGTCAGTCACTCTGTCAGTCAGTCAGTCACACTGTCAGTCAGTCAGTCACTCTGTCAGTCAGTCAGTCACACCGTCAGTCAGTCACTCTGTCAGTCAGTCAGACAGTCAGCCAGGCACTCTGTCAGTCAATCACTCCGTCAGTCACTCTCTCTGGCAGTCAGTCACTCTGACAGTCAGTCAGTCTGTCATTCTATCAGTCAGTCAGTCAGTCACTCAGTCAGTCATTCAGTCAGTCACTCTGTCAGTCTGTCAGTCAGTCACTCTGTCAGTCAGCCAGTCAGTCACTCAGTCAGTTAGACAGTCAGTCAGTCACTCTGTCAGTCAGTCAGTCAGTGAACCTATCAGTCAGTCAGTCACTCACTCTGTCAGTCAGTCACTCTGTCAGTCACTCAATCAGTCACTCTGTCAGTCAATCAGTCAGTCAGTCAGTCAGTCAGTCACTCTGTCAGTCAGTCAGTCACCCTATCAGTCAGTCAGTCAGTCACTCTGTCAGTCAGTCTGTCAGTCAGTAAGTCAGTCTCTCTGTCAGTCAGTCAGTCACTCAGTCAATCACTCTGTCAGTCACTCAATCAGTCACTCTGTCAGTCAGTCTGTCAGTCAGTCACTCTGTCAGTCACTCAATCAGTCAGTCAGTCAGTCAGTCAGTCAGTCACTCTGTCAGTCAGTTAGTCAGTCACCCTATCAGTCAGTCAGTCAGTCACTCTGTCAGTCAGTCTGTCAGTCAGTAAGTAAGTCTCTCTGTCAGTCAGTCAGTCACTCTGTCAGTCAGTCTCTCAGTCATTGACTCAGTCACTCAGTCAGTCAGTCTGTCAGACAGTCAGTCAGTCACTCTGTCAGTCAGTCAGTCAGTCAGTCAGACAGTCACTCTGTCAGTCAGTCAGTCAGTCAGTCAGTCACTTTGTCAGTCAGTCAGTCAGTCACTCAGTCTGTCTGTCATTCAGTCAGTCACTCTGTCTATCAGTCAGTCAGTAACTCAGTCTGTCAGTCAGTCAGTTAGACAGTCAGTCAGTCAGTTACCCTGTCTGTCAGTCAGTCAGTCACTCTGTCAGTCAATCAGTCACCCTATCAGTCAGTCAATCACTCTGTCAGTCTGTCAGTCTGTCACTCTATCAGTCAGTCAGTCACTCTGTCAGTCAGTCATTCAGTCAGTCACTCTCTCAGTCTGTCAGTCAGTCACTCTGTCTGTCAGCCAGTCAATCACTCGGCCAGTCAGTCAGTCAGTTAGACTTTCAGTCAGTCACTCTGTCAGTCAGTCAGTCAGTCATCCTATCAGACAGTCAGTCAGTCAGTCAGTCACTCTGTCAGTCAGTCTGTCAGTCAGTCACTCTGTCAGTCACTCAATCAGTCACTCTGTCAGTCAGTCAGTCAGTCAGACAGTCACTCTGTCAGTCAGTCAGTCAGTCAAAATGTCTGTCAGTCAGTCACTTTGTCAGTCAGTCAGTCACTCAGTCTGTCTGTCAGTCAGTCAGTCACTCTGTCTATCAGTCAGTCAGTAACTCTGTCTGTCAGTCAGTCAGTTAGACAGTCAGTCAGTCAGTCACCCTGTCTGTCAGTCAGTCAGTCACTCTGTCAGTCAATCAGTCACCCTATCAGTCAGTCAGTCACTCTCTCATGCAGTCCATCACTCTGTCAGTCTCTCAGTCTGTCACTCTATCAGTCAGTCAGTCACTCTGTCAGTCAGTCATTCAGTCAGTCACTCTGTCAGTCAATCAGTCAGTCACTCTGTCAGTCAGTCATTCAGTCAGTCACTCTGTCAGTCACTCAGTCAGTTAGACAGTCAGTCAGTCACTCTGTCAGTCAGTCAGTCAGTCACACTTTTAGTCAGTCAGTCAGTCAGTCACACTATCAGTCAGTCAGTCAGTCAGTCAGTCACTCTGTCAGTCAGTCTGTCAGTCAGTCACTCTGTCAGTCACTCAATCAGTCACTCTGTCAGTCAGTCAGTCAGTCAGTCACTCTGTCAGTCAGTCAGTCAGTCAGTCACTCTGTCAGTCAGTCAGTCAGTCACCCTATCAGTCAGTCAGTCAGTCAGTCTGTCAGTCAGTATGTCAGTCTCTCTGTCAGTAAGTCATTTTGTCAGTAAGTCTGTCAGTCAGTAAGTCAGTCTCTCTGTCAGTAAGTCATTCTCTCTGTCAGTAAGTCAGTCACTCTGTCAGTCAGTCAGTCACACTGTCAGTCTTTCAGTCACTCTGTCAGTCACTTAGTCAGACAGTCAGTCAGTCTCTCTGTCAGTCTGTCAGTCAGACAGTCAGTCAGTCACTCTGTCAGTCAATCACTCAGTCAGTCACTCTCTCATGCAGTCAGTCACTCTGTCAGTCAGTCAGTCTGTCATTCTATCAGTCAGTAAGTCAGTCACTCTGTCAGTCAGTCATTCAGTCAGTCACTCTGTCAGTCAGTCATTCAGTCAGTCACTCTGTCAGTCTTTCAGTCAGTCACTCTGTCAGTCAGTCAGTCAGTCACCCTATCAGTCAGTCACTCAGTCACTCTGTCAGTCAGTCTGTCAGTCAGTAAGTCAGTCTCTCTGTCAGTCAGTCAGTCACTCAGTCAATCACTCTGTCAGTCACTCAATCAGTCACTGTGTCAGTCAGTCTGTCAGTCAGTCACTCTGTCAGTCACTCAATCAGTCACTCTGTCAGTCAGTCAGTCAGTCACTCTCTCATGCAGTCAGTCACTCTGTCAGTCAGTCAGTCTGTCATTCTATCAGTCAGTAAGTCAGTCACTCTGTCAGTCAGTCATTCAGTCAGTCACTCTGTCAGTCTGTCAGTCAGTCACTCTGTCTGTCAGCCAGTCAGTCACTCAGTCAGTTAGACAGTCAGTCAGTCACTCTGTCAGTCAGTCAGTCAGTCAACCTATCAGTCAGTCAGTCAGTCAGTCTGTCAGTCAGTCACTCTGTCAGTCAGTCTGTCAGTCACTCTGTCAGTCAGTCTCTTAGTCAGTCACTCAGTCAATCAGTCAGTCAGTCTGTCAGACAGTCAGTCAGTCACTCTCTCAGTCAGTCAGTCAGACAGTCACTCTCTCATGCAATCAGTCACTCTGTCAGTCTGTCAGTCTGTCACTCTATCAGTCAATAAGTCAGTCACTCTGTCACTCAGTCATTCAGTCAGTCACTCTGTCAGTCACTCAGTCAGTTAGACAGTCAGTCAGTCACTCCGTCAGTCAGTCAGTCAGTCACACTATCATTCAGTCAGTCAGTCAGTCAGTCACTCTGTCAGTCACTCAATCAGTCACTCTGTCAGTCAGTCAGTCAGTCACTCTGTCAGTCAGTCAGTCAGTCACCCTATCAGTCAGTCAGTCAGTCACTCTGTCAGTCAGTCTGCCAGTCAGTCTGTCAGTCAGTAAGTCAGTCTCTCTGTCAGTAAGTCATTTTGTCAGTCAGTCAGTCAGTCACTCTGTCAGTCAGTCTGTCAGTCAGTAAGTCAGTCTGTCTGTCAGTAAGTCATTCTCTCTGTCAGTAAGTCAGTCACTCTGTCAGTCAGTCACACTGTCCGTCAGTCAGTCACTCTGTCAGTCAGTCAGTCACACCGTCAGTCAGTCACTCTGTCAGTCAGTCAGACAGTCAGTCAGGCACTCTGTCAGTCAATCACTCCGTCAGTCACTCTCTCTGGCAGTCAGTCACTCTGACAGTCAGTCAGTCTGTCATTCTATCAGTCAGTCAGTCAGTCACTCAGTCAGTCATTCAGTCAGTCACTCTGTCAGTCTGTCAGTCAGTCACTCTGTCAGTCAGCCAGTCAGTCACTCAGTCAGTTAGACAGTCAGTCAGTCACTCTGTCAGTCACTCAATCAGTCACTCTGTCAGTCAGTCAGTCAGTCAGTCAGTCAGTCAGTCACTCTGTCAGTCAGTCAGTCAGTCACCCTATCAGTCAGTCAGTCAGTCACTCTGTCAGTCAGTCTGTCAGTCAGTAAGTCAGTCTCTCTGTCAGTCAGTCAGTCACTCAGTCAATCACTCTGTCAGTCTGTCAGTCACTCAATTAGTCACTCTGTCAGTCAGTCAGTCAGTCACTCGGTCAGTCAGTCAGTCAGTCACCCTATCAGTCAGTCAGTCAGTCACTCTGTCAGTCAGTCTCTCAGTCAGTAAGTCAGTCTCTCTGTCAGTCAGTCAGTCACTCTGTCAGTCAGTCTCTCAGTCATTGACTCAGTCACTCAGTCAGTCAGTCTGTCAGACAGTCAGTCACTCTGTCAGTCAGTCAGTCAGTCAGACAGTCACTCTGTCAGTCAGTCAGTCAGTCAAAATGTCTGTCAGTCAGTCAGTCACTTTGTCAGTCAGTCAGTCAGTCACTCAGTCTGTCTGTCATTCAGTCAGTCACTCTGTCTATCAGTCAGTCAGTAACTCAGTCTGTCAGTCAGTCAGTTAGACAGTCAGTCACCCTGTCTGTCAGTCAGTCAGTCACTCTGTCAGTCAATCAGTCACCCTATCAGTCAGTCAATCACTCTGTCAGTCTGTCAGTCTGTCACTCTATCAGTCAGTCAGTCACTCTGTCAGTCATTCATTCAGTCAGTCACTCTCTCAGTCTGTCAGTCAGTCACTCTGTCTGTCAGTCAGTCACTCTGTCTGTCAGCCAGTCAATCACTCGGCCAGTCAGTCAGTCAGTTAGACTTTCAGTCAGTCACTCTGTCAGTCAGTCAGTCAGTCATCCTATCAGACAGTCAGTCAGTCAGTCAGTCACTCTGTCAGTCAGTCTGTCAGTCAGTCACTCTGTCAGTCACTCAATCAGTCACTCTGTCAGTCACTCAATCAGTCACTCTGTCAGTCAGTCAGTCAGTCAAAATGTCTGTCAGTCACTCAGTCATTTTGTCAGTCAGTCAGTCACTCAGTCTGTCTGTCAGTCAGTCAGTCACTCTGTCTATCAGTCAGTCAGTAACTCTGTCTGTCAGTCAGTCAGTTAGACAGTCAGTCAGTCAGTCACCCTGTCTGTCAGTCAGTCAGTCACTCTGTCAGTCAATCAGTCACCCTATCAGTCAGTCAGTCAGTCACTCTCTCATGCAGTCCATCACTCTGTCAGTCTCTCAGTCTGTCACTCTGTCAGTCAGTCATTCAGTCAGTCACTCTGTCAGTCACTCAGTCAGTTAGACAGTCAGTCAGTCACTCTGTCAGTCAGTCAGTCAGTCACACTTTTAGTCAGTCAGTCAGTCACACTATCAGTCACTCTGTCAGTCAGTCTGTCAGTCAGTCACTCTGTCAGTCACTCAATCAGTCACTCTGTCAGTCAGTCAGTCAGTCAGTCACTCTGTCAGTCAGTCAGTCAGTCAGTCACTCTGTCAGTCAGTCAGTCAGTCACCCTATCAGTCAGTCAGTCAGTCAGTCACTCTGTCAGTCAGTATGTCAGTCTCTCTGTCAGTAAGTCATTTTGTCAGTAAGTCTGTCAGTCAGTAAGTCAGTCTCTCTGTCAGTAAGTCATTCTCTATGTCAGTAAGTCAGTCACTCTGTCAGTCAGTCAGTCTGTCATTCTATCAGTCAGTAAGTCAGTCACTCTGTCAGTCAGTCATTCAGTCAGTCACTCTGTCAGTCTGTCAGTCAGTCACTCTGTCTGTCAGCCAGTCAGTCACTCAGTCAGTTAGACAGTCAGTCAGTCACTCTGTCAGTCAGTCAGTCAGTCAACCTATCAGTCAGTCAGTCAGTCAGTCTGTCAGTCAGTCAGTCTGTCAGTCAGTCTGTCAGTCACTCTGTCAGTCAGTCTCTTAGTCAGTCACTCAGTCAATCAGTCAGTCAGTCTGTCAGACAGTCAGTCAGTCACTCTCTCAGTCAGTCAGTCAGACAGTCACTCTCTCATGCAATCAGTCACTTTGTCAGTCACTCTGTCAGTCAGTCATTCAGTCAGTCACTCTGTCAGTCACTCAGTCAGTTAGACAGTCAGTCAGTCACTCTGTCAGTCAGTCAGTCAGTCACTCTGTCAGTCACTCAGTCAGTCAGTCAGTCACTCTGTCAGTCAGTCTGTCAGTCAGTCACTCTGTCAGTCACTCAATCAGTCACTCTGTCAGTCAGTCAGTCAGTCACTCTGTCAGTCAGTCAGTCAGTCACCCTATCAGTCAGTCAGTCAGTCACTCTGTCAGTCAGTCTGCCAGTCAGTCTGTCAGTCAGTAAGTCAGTCTCTCTGTCAGTAAGTCATTTTGTCAGTCAGTCAGTCAGTCACTCTGTCAGTCAGTCTGTCAGTCAGTCTGTCAGTCAGTAAGTCAGTCTGTCTGTCAGTAAGTCAGTCACTCTGTCAGTCAGTCAGTCACACTGTCCGTCAGTCAGTCACTCTGTCAGTCAGTCAGTCACACCGTCAGTCAGTCACTCTGTCAGTCAGTCAGACAGTCAGTCAGGCACTCTGTCAGTCAATCACTCCGTCAGTCACTCTCTCTGGCAGTCAGTCACTCTGACAGTCAGTCAGTCTGTCATTCTATCAGTCAGTCAGTCAGTCACTCAGTCAGTCATTCCATCAGTCACTCTGTCAGTCTGTCAGTCAGTCACTCTGTCAGTCAGCCAGTCAGTCACTCAGTCAGTTAGACAGTCAGTCAGTCACTCTGTCAGTCAGTCAGTCAGTGAACCTATCAGTCAGTCAGTCAGTCACTCTGTCAGTCAGTCACTCTGTCAGTCACTCAATCAGTCACTCTGTCAGTCAGTCAGTCAGTCACTCTGTCAGTCAGTCAGTCAGTCACCCTATCAGTCAGTCAGTCAGTCACTCTGTCAGTCAGTCTGCCAGTCAGTCTGTCAGTCAGTAAGTCAGTCTCTCTGTCAGTAAGTCATTTTGTCAGTCAGTCAGTCAGTCACTCTGTCAGTCAGTCTGTCAGTCAGTAAGTCAGTCTGTCTGTCAGTAAGTCATTCTCTCTGTCAGTAAGTCAGTCACTCTGTCAGTCAGTCAGTCACACTGTCCGTCAGTCAGTCACTCTGTCAGTCAGTCAGTCACACCGTCAGTCAGTCACTCTGTCAGTCAGTCAGACAGTCAGTCAGGCACTCTGTCAGTCAATTACTCCGTCAGTCACTCTCTCTGGCAGTCAGTCACTCTGACAGTCAGTCAGTCTGTCATTCTATCAGTCAGTCAGTCAGTCACTCAGTCAGTCATTCAGTCAGTCACTCTGTCAGTCTGTCAGTCAGTCACTCTGTCAGTCAGCCAGTCAGTCACTCAGTCAGTTAGACAGTCAGTCAGTCACTCTGTCAGTCACTCAATCAGTCACTCTGTCAGTCAGTCAGTCAGTCAGTCAGTCAGTCAGTCACTCTGTCAGTCAGTCAGTCAGTCACCCTATCAGTCAGTCAGTCAGTCACTCTGTCAGTCAGTCTGTCAGTCAGTAAGTCAGTCTCTCTGTCAGTCAGTCAGTCACTCAGTCAATCACTCTGTCAGTCTGTCAGTCACTCAATCAGTCACTCTGTCAGTCAGTCAGTCAGTCACTCGGTCAGTCAGTCAGTCAGTCACCCTATCAGTCAGTCAGTCAGTCACTCTGTCAGTCAGTCTCTCAGTCAGTAAGTCAGTCTCTCTGTCAGTCAGTCAGTCACTCTGTCAGTCAGTCTCTCAGTCATTGACTCAGTCACTCAGTCAGTCAGTCTGTCAGACAGTCAGTCACTCTGTCAGTCAGTCAGTCAGTCAGTCAGTCAGACAGTCACTCTGTCAGTCAGTCAGTCAGTCAAAATGTCTGTCAGTCAGTCAGTCACTTTGTCAGTCAGTCAGTCAGTCACTCAGTCTGTCTGTCATTCAGTCAGTCACTCTGTCTATCAGTCAGTCAGTAACTCAGTCTGTCAGTCAGTCAGTTAGACAGTCAGTCAGTCAGTCACCCTGTCTGTCAGTCAGTCAGTCACTCTGTCAGTCAATCAGTCACCCTATCAGTCAGTCAGTCAGTCACTCTCTCATGCAGTCCATCACTCTGTCAGTCTCTCAGTCTGTCACTCTGTCAGTCAGTCATTCAGTCAGTCACTCTGTCAGTCACTCAGTCAGTTAGACAGTCAGTCAGTCACTCTGTCAGTCAGTCAGTCAGTCACACTTTTAGTCAGTCAGTCAGTCAGTCACTCTGTCAGTCAGTATGTCAGTCTCTCTGTCAGTAAGTCATTTTGTCAGTAAGTCTGTCAGTCAGTAAGTCAGTCTCTCTGTCAGTAAGTCATTCTCTATGTCAGTAAGTCAGTCACTCTGTCAGTCAGTCAGTCTGTCAATCTATCAGTCAGTAAGTCAGTCACTCTGTCAGTCAGTCATTCAGTCAGTCACTCTGTCAGTCTGTCAGTCAGTCACTCTGTCTGTCAGCCAGTCAGTCACTCAGTCAGTTAGACAGTCAGTCAGTCACTCTGTCAGTCAGTCAGTCAGTCAACCTATCAGTCAGTCAGTCAGTCAGTCTGTCAGTCAGTCAGTCTGTCAGTCAGTCTGTCAGTCACTCTGTCAGTCAGTCTCTTAGTCAGTCACTCAGTCAATCAGTCAGTCAGTCTGTCAGACAGTCAGTCAGTCACTCTCTCAGTCAGTCAGTCAGACAGTCACTCTCTCATGCAATCAGTCACTTTGTCAGTCACTCTGTCAGTCAGTCATTCAGTCAGTCACTCTGTCAGTCACTCAGTCAGTTAGACAGTCAGTCAGTCACTCTGTCAGTCAGTCAGTCAGTCACTCTGTCAGTCACTCAGTCAGTCAGTCAGTCACTCTGTCAGTCAGTCTGTCAGTCAGTCACTCTGTCAGTCACTCAATCAGTCACTCTGTCAGTCAGTCAGTCAGTCACTCTGTCAGTCAGTCAGTCAGTCACCCTATCAGTCAGTCAGTCAGTCACTCTGTCAGTCAGTCTGCCAGTCAGTCTGTCAGTCAGTAAGTCAGTCTCTCTGTCAGTAAGTCATTTTGTCAGTCAGTCAGTCAGTCACTCTGTCAGTCAGTCTGTCAGTCAGTCTGTCAGTCAGTAAGTCAGTCTGTCTGTCAGTAAGTCAGTCACTCTGTCAGTCAGTCAGTCACACTGTCCGTCAGTCAGTCACTCTGTCAGTCAGTCAGTCACTCTGTCAGTCAGTCAGACAGTCAGTCAGGCACTCTGTCAGTCAATCACTCCGTCAGTCACTCTCTCTGGCAGTCAGTCACTCTGACAGTCAGTCAGTCTGTCATTCTATCAGTCAGTCAGTCAGTCACTCAGTCAGTCATTCCATCAGTCACTCTGTCAGTCTGTCAGTCAGTCACTCTGTCAGTCAGCCAGTCAGTCACTCAGTCAGTTAGACAGTCAGTCAGTCACTCTGTCAGTCAGTCAGTCAGTGAACCTATCAGTCAGTCAGTCAGTCACTCTGTCAGTCAGTCACTCTGTCAGTCACTCAATCAGTCACTCTGTCAGTCAGTCAGTCAGTCAGTCAGTCAGTCAGTCACTCTGTCAGTCAGTCAGTCAGTCACCCTATCAGTCAGTCACTCTGTCAGTCAGTCTGTCAGTCAGTAAGTCAGTCTCTCTGTCAGTCAGTCAGTCACTCAGTCTGTCACTCTGTCAGTCACTCAATCAGTCACTCTGTCAGTCAGTCTGTCAGTCAGTCACTCTGTCAGTCAGTCAGTCAGTCACTCTGTCAGTCAGTCAGTCAGTCACCCTATCAGTCAGTCAGTCAGTCACTCTGTCAGTCAGTCTGTCAGTCAGTAAGTCAGTCTCTCTGTCAGTCAGTCAGTCACTCTGTCAGTCAGTCTCTCAGTCATTGACTCAGTCACTCAGTCAGTCAGTCTGTCAGACAGTCAGTCAGTCACTCTGTCAGTCAGTCAGTCAGTCAGTCAGTCAGACAGTCACTCTGTCAGTCAGTCAGTCAGTCAAAATGTCTGTCAGTCAGTCAGTCACTATGTCAGTCAGTCAGTCAGTCACTCAGTCTGTCTGTCATTCAGTCAGTCACTCTGTCTATCAGTCAGTCAGTAACTCAGTCTGTCAGTCAGTCAGTTAGACAGTCAGTCAGTCAGTCAGTCAGTCAGACAGTCAGTCAGTCACTCTGTCAGTCAGTCATTCAGTCAGTCACTCTGTCAGTCAGTCACTCTGTCTGTCAGCCAGTCAGTCACTCAGTCAGTTAGACAGTCAGTCAGTCACTCTGTCAGTCAGTCAGTCAGTCAACCTATCAGTCAGTCAGTCAGTCAACCTATCAGTCAGTCAGTCTCTCTGTCAGTCAGTCAGTCAGTCAGTCACTCTGTCAGTCAGTCTGTCAGTCACTCTGTCAGTCAGTCTCTCAGTCAGTCACTCAGTCAGTCAGTCTGTCAGACAGTCAGTCAGTCAACCTATCAGTCAGTCAGTCTCTCTGTCAGTCAGTCAGTCAGTCAGTCACTCTGTCAGTCAGTCTGTCAGTCACTCTGTCAGTCAGTCTCTCAGTCAGTCACTCAGTCAGTCAGTCTGTCAGACAGTCAGTCAGTCACTCTGTCTGTCAATCAGTCAGTCAGTCACCCTCTCAGTCAGTCAGTCACTCTGTCAGTCAGTCAATCAGTCACTCTGTCAGTCAGTCAGTCAGTCAGTCAATCTGTCAGTCAGTCAGTCTGTCACCCTATCAGTCACTCTGTCAGTCAGTCTCTCAGTCAGTAACTCAGTCAATCAGTCAGTCAGTCTGTCAGACAGTCAGTCAGTCACTCTCTCAGTCAGTCAGTCAGTCACTCAGTCAGACAGTCACTCTCTCATGCAATCAGTCACTCTGTCAGTCTGTCAGTCTATCACTCTATCAGTCAATCAGTCAGTCACTCTCTCAGTCAGTCATTCAGTCAGTCACTCTGTCAGTCACTCAGTCAGTTAGACAGTCAGTCAGTCACTCTGTCAGTCAGTCTGTCAGTCAGTCACTCTGTCAGTCACTCAATCAGTCACTCTGTCAGTCAGTCAGTCAGTCACTCTGTCAGTCAGTCAGTCAGTCACCCTATCAGTCAGTCAGTCAGTCACTCTGTCAGTCAGTCTGTCAGTCAGTCTGTCAGTCAGTAAGTCATTCTCTCTGTCAGTAAGTCATTTTGTCAGTCAGTCAGTCAGTCATTCTGTCAGTCAGTCTGTCAGTCAGTAAGTCAGTCTCTCTGTCAGTAAGTCATTCTCTCTGTCAGTAAGTCAGTCACTCTGTCAGTCAGTCAGTCACACTGTCCGTCAGTCAGTCACTCTGTTAGTCAGTCAGTCACACCGTCAGTCAGTCACTCTGTCAGTCAGTCAGACAGTCAGTCAGGCACTCTGTCAGTCAATCACTCCGTCAGTCACTCTCTCTGGCAGTCAGTCACTCTGACAGTCAGTCAGTCTCTCATTCTATCAGTCAGTCAGTCAGTCACTCAGTCAGTCATTCAGTCAGTCACTCTGTCAATCTGTCAGTCAGTCACTCTGTCAGTCAGCCAGTCAGTCACTCAGTCAGTTAGACAGTCAGTCAGTCACTCTGTCAGTCAGTCAGTCAGTGAACCTATCAGTCAGTCAGTCAGTCACTCTGTCAGTCACCCAATCAGTCACTCTGTCAGTCAGTCAGTCAGTCAGTCAGTCAGTCAGTCACTCTGTCAGTCAGTCAGTCAGTCACCCTATCAGTCAGTCAGTCAGTCACTCTGTCAGTCAGTCTGTCAGTCAGTAAGTCAGTCTCTCTGTCAGTCAGTCAGTCACTCAGTCAATCACTCTGTCAGTCTGTCAGTCACTCAATCAGTCACTCTGTCAGTCAGTCAGTCAGTCACTCGGTCAGTCAGTCAGTCAGTCACCCTATCAGTCAGTCAGTCAGTCACTCTGTCAGTCAGTCTCTCAGTCAGTAAGTCAGTCTCTCTGTCAGTCAGTCAGTCACTCTGTCAGTCAGTCTCTCAGTCATTGACTCAGTCACTCAGTCAGTCAGTCTGTCAGACAGTCAGTCACTCTGTCAGTCAGTCAGTCAGTCAGTCAGTCAGACAGTCACTCTGTCAGTCAGTCAGTCAGTCAAAATGTCTGTCAGTCAGTCAGTCACTTTGTCAGTCAGTCAGTCAGTCACTCAGTCTGTCTGTCATTCAGTCAGTCACTCTGTCTATCAGTCAGTCAGTAACTCAGTCTGTCAGTCAGTCAGTTAGACAGTCAGTCAGTCAGTCACCCTGTCTGTCAGTCAGTCAGTCACTCTGTCAGTCAATCAGTCACCCTATCAGTCAGTCAGTCAGTCACTCTCTCATGCAGTCCATCACTCTGTCAGTCTCTCAGTCTGTCACTCTGTCAGTCAGTCATTCAGTCAGTCACTCTGTCAGTCACTCAGTCAGTTAGACAGTCAGTCAGTCACTCTGTCAGTCAGTCAGTCAGTCACACTTTTAGTCAGTCAGTCAGTCAGTCACTCTGTCAGTCAGTATGTCAGTCTCTCTGTCAGTAAGTCATTTTGTCAGTAAGTCTGTCAGTCAGTAAGTCAGTCTCTCTGTCAGTAAGTCATTCTCTATGTCAGTAAGTCAGTCACTCTGTCAGTCAGTCAGTCTGTCAATCTATCAGTCAGTAAGTCAGTCACTCTGTCAGTCAGTCATTCAGTCAGTCACTCTGTCAGTCTGTCAGTCAGTCACTCTGTCTGTCAGCCAGTCAGTCACTCAGTCAGTTAGACAGTCAGTCAGTCACTCTGTCAGTCAGTCAGTCAGTCAACCTATCAGTCAGTCAGTCAGTCAGTCTGTCAGTCAGTCAGTCTGTCAGTCAGTCTGTCAGTCACTCTGTCAGTCAGTCTCTTAGTCAGTCACTCAGTCAATCAGTCAGTCAGTCTGTCAGACAGTCAGTCAGTCACTCTCTCAGTCAGTCAGTCAGACAGTCACTCTCTCATGCAATCAGTCACTTTGTCAGTCACTCTGTCAGTCAGTCATTCAGTCAGTCACTCTGTCAGTCACTCAGTCAGTTAGACAGTCAGTCAGTCACTCTGTCAGTCAGTCAGTCAGTCACTCTGTCAGTCACTCAGTCAGTCAGTCAGTCACTCTGTCAGTCAGTCTGTCAGTCAGTCACTCTGTCAGTCACTCAATCAGTCACTCTGTCAGTCAGTCAGTCAGTCACTCTGTCAGTCAGTCAGTCAGTCACCCTATCAGTCAGTCAGTCAGTCACTCTGTCAGTCAGTCTGCCAGTCAGTCTGTCAGTCAGTAAGTCAGTCTCTCTGTCAGTAAGTCATTTTGTCAGTCAGTCAGTCAGTCACTCTGTCAGTCAGTCTGTCAGTCAGTCCTGTCAGTCAGTAAGTCAGTCTGTCTGTCAGTAAGTCAGTCACTCTGTCAGTCAGTCAGTCACACTGTCCGTCAGTCAGTCACTCTGTCAGTCAGTCAGTCACTCTGTCAGTCAGTCAGACAGTCAGTCAGGCACTCTGTCAGTCAATCACTCCGTCAGTCACTCTCTCTGGCAGTCAGTCACTCTGACAGTCAGTCAGTCTGTCATTCTATCAGTCAGTCAGTCAGTCACTCAGTCAGTCATTCCATCAGTCACTCTGTCAGTCTGTCAGTCAGTCACTCTGTCAGTCAGCCAGTCAGTCACTCAGTCAGTTAGACAGTCAGTCAGTCACTCTGTCAGTCAGTCAGTCAGTGAACCTATCAGTCAGTCAGTCAGTCACTCTGTCAGTCAGTCACTCTGTCAGTCACTCAATCAGTCACTCTGTCAGTCAGTCAGTCAGTCAGTCAGTCAGTCAGTCACTCTGTCAGTCAGTCAGTCAGTCACCCTATCAGTCAGTCACTCTGTCAGTCAGTCTGTCAGTCAGTAAGTCAGTCTCTCTGTCAGTCAGTCAGTCACTCAGTCTGTCACTCTGTCAGTCACTCAATCAGTCACTCTGTCAGTCAGTCTGTCAGTCAGTCACTCTGTCAGTCAGTCAGTCAGTCACTCTGTCAGTCAGTCAGTCAGTCACCCTATCAGTCAGTCAGTCAGTCACTCTGTCAGTCAGTCTGTCAGTCAGTAAGTCAGTCTCTCTGTCAGTCAGTCAGTCACTCTGTCAGTCAGTCTCTCAGTCATTGACTCAGTCACTCAGTCAGTCAGTCTGTCAGACAGTCAGTCAGTCACTCTGTCAGTCAGTCAGTCAGTCAGTCAGTCAGACAGTCACTCTGTCAGTCAGTCAGTCAGTCAAAATGTCTGTCAGTCAGTCAGTCACTATGTCAGTCAGTCAGTCAGTCACTCAGTCTGTCTGTCATTCAGTCAGTCACTCTGTCTATCAGTCAGTCAGTAACTCAGTCTGTCAGTCAGTCAGTTAGACAGTCAGTCAGTCAGTCAGTCAGTCAGACAGTCAGTCAGTCACTCTGTCAGTCAGTCATTCAGTCAGTCACTCTGTCAGTCAGTCACTCTGTCTGTCAGCCAGTCAGTCACTCAGTCAGTTAGACAGTCAGTCAGTCACTCTGTCAGTCAGTCAGTCAGTCAACCTATCAGTCAGTCAGTCAGTCAACCTATCAGTCAGTCAGTCTCTCTGTCAGTCAGTCAGTCAGTCAGTCACTCTGTCAGTCAGTCTGTCAGTCACTCTGTCAGTCAGTCTCTCAGTCAGTCACTCAGTCAGTCAGTCTGTCAGACAGTCAGTCAGTCAACCTATCAGTCAGTCAGTCTCTCTGTCAGTCAGTCAGTCAGTCAGTCACTCTGTCAGTCAGTCTGTCAGTCACTCTGTCAGTCAGTCTCTCAGTCAGTCACTCAGTCAGTCAGTCTGTCAGACAGTCAGTCAGTCACTCTGTCTGTCAATCAGTCAGTCAGTCACCCTCTCAGTCAGTCAGTCACTCTGTCAGTCAGTCAATCAGTCACTCTGTCAGTCAGTCAGTCAGTCAGTCAATCTGTCAGTCAGTCAGTCTGTCACCCTATCAGTCACTCTGTCAGTCAGTCTCTCAGTCAGTAACTCAGTCAATCAGTCAGTCAGTCTGTCAGACAGTCAGTCAGTCACTCTCTCAGTCAGTCAGTCAGTCACTCAGTCAGACAGTCACTCTCTCATGCAATCAGTCACTCTGTCAGTCTGTCAGTCTATCACTCTATCAGTCAATCAGTCAGTCACTCTCTCAGTCAGTCATTCAGTCAGTCACTCTGTCAGTCACTCAGTCAGTTAGACAGTCAGTCAGTCACTCTGTCAGTCAGTCTGTCAGTCAGTCACTCTGTCAGTCACTCAATCAGTCACTCTGTCAGTCAGTCAGTCAGTCACTCTGTCAGTCAGTCAGTCAGTCACCCTATCAGTCAGTCAGTCAGTCACTCTGTCAGTCAGTCTGTCAGTCAGTCTGTCAGTCAGTAAGTCATTCTCTCTGTCAGTAAGTCATTTTGTCAGTCAGTCAGTCAGTCATTCTGTCAGTCAGTCTGTCAGTCAGTAAGTCAGTCTCTCTGTCAGTAAGTCATTCTCTCTGTCAGTAAGTCAGTCACTCTGTCAGTCAGTCAGTCACACTGTCCGTCAGTCAGTCACTCTGTTAGTCAGTCAGTCACACCGTCAGTCAGTCACTCTGTCAGTCAGTCAGACAGTCAGTCAGGCACTCTGTCAGTCAATCACTCCGTCAGTCACTCTCTCTGGCAGTCAGTCACTCTGACAGTCAGTCAGTCTCTCATTCTATCAGTCAGTCAGTCAGTCACTCAGTCAGTCATTCAGTCAGTCACTCTGTCAATCTGTCAGTCAGTCACTCTGTCAGTCAGCCAGTCAGTCACTCTGTCAGTCAGTCAGTCAGTGAACCTATCAGTCAGTCAGTCAGTCAGTCAGTGAACCTATCAGTCAGTCAGTCAGTCACTCTGTCAGTCAGTCACTCTGTCAGTCACCCAATCAGTCACTCTGTCAGTCAGTCAGTCAGTCAGTCAGTCAGTCAGTCACTCTGTCAGTCAGTCAGTCAGTCACCCTATCAGTCAGTCAGTCAGTCACTCTGTCAGTCAGTCTGTCAGTCAGTAAGTCAGTCTCTCTGTCAGTCAGTCAGTCACTCAGTCAGTCACTCTGTCAGTCACTCAATCAGTCAATCTGTCAGTCAGTCTGTCAGTCAGTCACTCTGTCAGTCACTCAATCAGTCACTCTGTCAGTCAGTCAGTCAGTCAGACAGTCACTCTGTCAGTCAGTCAGTCAGTCAAAATGTCTGTCAGTCAGTCAGTCACTTTGTCAGTCAGTCAGTCAGTCACTCAGTCTGTCTGTCATTCAGTCAGTCACTCTGTCTATCAGTCAGTCAGAAACTCAGTCTGTCACTCAGTCAGTTAGACAGTCAGTCAGTCAGTCACCCTGTCTGTCAGTCAGTCAGTCACTCTGTCAGTCAATCAGTCACCCTATCAGTCAGTCAATCACTCTGTCAGCCTGTCAGTCTGTCACTCTATCAGTCAGTCAGTCACTCTGTCAGTCAGTCATTCAGTCAGTCACTCTGTCAGTCAGTCATTCAGTCAGTCACTCTGTCAGTCTGTCAGTCACTCACTCTGTCTGTCAGTCAGTCACTCTGTCTGTCAGCCAGTCAATCACTCGGCCAGTCAGTCAGTCAGTTAGACTTTCAGTCAGTCACTCTGTCAGTCAGTCAGTCAGTCAGTCACTCTGTCAGTCAGTCAGTCAGTCTGTCAGTCAGTCTGTCAGTCAGTCTGTCAGTCAGTATGTCAGTCTCTCTGTCAGTAAGTCATTTTGTCAGTCAGTCTGTCAGTCAGTAAGTCAGTCTCTCTGTCAGTAAATCATTCTCTCTGTCAGTAAGTCAGTCACTCTGTCAGTCAGTCAGTCACACTGTCAGTCTGTCAGTCACTCTGTCAGTCACTCAGTCAGACAGTCAGTCAGTCTCTCTGTCAGTCAGTCAGTCAGACAGTCAGTCAGTCACTCTGTCAGTCAATCACTCAGTCAGTCACTCTCTCATGCAGTCAGTCACTCTGTCAGTCAGTCAGTCTGTCATTCTATCAGTCAGTAAGTCAGTCACTCTGTCAGTCAGTCATTCAGTCAGTCACTCTGTCAGTCTGTCAGTCAGTCACTCTGTCTGTCAGCCAGTCAGTCACTCAGTCAGTTAGACAGTCAGTCAGTCACTCTCTCAGTCAGTCAGTCAGTCAACCTATCAGTCAGTCAGTCAGTCAGTCAGTCACTCTGTCAGTCAGTCTGTCAGTCACTCTGTCAGTCAGTCTCTTAGTCAGTCACTCAGTCAATCAGTCAGTCAGTCTGTCAGACAGTCAGTCAGTCACTCTTTCAGTCAGTCAGTCAGACAGTCACTCTCTCATGCAATCGGTCACTCTGTCAGTCTCTCAGTCTGTCACTCTATCAGTTAGTCAGTCAGTCACACTTTTAGTCAGTCAGTCAGTCAGTCACACTATCAGTCAGTCAGTCAGTCAGTCAGTCACTCTGTCAGTCAGTCTGTCAGTCAGTCACTCTGTCAGTCACTCAATCAGTCAGTCTGTCAGTCAGTCAGTCAGTCATTCACTCTGTCAGTCAGTCCGTCAGTCAGTCACTCTGTCAGTCAGTCAGTCACACCGTCAGTCAGTCACTCTGTCAGTCAGTCTGTCAGTCAGTAAGTCAGTCTCTCTGTCAGTCAGTCAGTCACTCTGTCAGTCACTCTGTCAGTCAGTCTCTCAGTCAGTGACTCAGTCACTCAGTCAGTCAGTCTGTCAGACAGTCAGTCACTCTGTCAGTCAGTCAGTCAGTCAGTCAGACAGTCACTCTGTCAGTCAGTCAGTCAGTCAAAATGTCTGTCAGTCAGTCAGTCACTTTGTCAGTCAGTCAGTCACTCAGTCTGTCTGTCAGTCAGTCAGTCACTCTGTCTATCAGTCAGTCAGTAACTCTGTCTGTCAGTCAGTCAGTTAGACAGTCAGTCAGTCAGTCACCCTGTCTGTCAGTCAGTCAGTCACTCTGTCAGTCAATCAGTCACCCTATCAGTCAGTCAGTCAGTCACTCTCTCATGCAGTCCATCACTCTGTCAGTCTCTCAGTCTGTCACTCTATCAGTCAGTCAGTCACTCTGTCAGTCAGTCATTCAGTCAGTCACTCTGTCAGTCAATCAGTCAGTCACTCTGTCAGTCAGTCATTCAGTCAGTCACTCTGTCAGTCACTCAGTCAGTTAGACAGTCAGTCAGTCACTCTGTCAGTCATTCAGTCAGTCACACTTTTAGTCAGTCAGTCAGTCAGTCACACTGTCAGTCAGTCAGTCAGTCACACTGTCAGTCAGTCAGTCAGTCAGTAAGTCACTCTGTCAGTCAGTCTGTCAGTCAGTCACTCTGTCAGTCACTCAATCAGTCACTCTGTCAGTCAGTCAGTCAGTCAGTCACTCTGTCAGTCAGTCAGTCAGTCTGTCAGTCAGTCTGTCACTCAGTCTGTCAGTCTCTCTGTCAGTAAGTCATTTTGTCAGTCAGTCTGTCAGTCAGTAAGTCAGTCTCTCTGTCAGTAAATCATTCTCTCTGTCAGTAAGTCAGTCACTCTGTCAGTCAGTCAGTCACACTGTCAGTCTGTCAGTCACTCTGTCAGTCACTCAGTCAGACAGTCAGTCAGTCTCTCTGTCAGTCAGTCAGTCAGACAGTCAGTCAGTCACTCTGTCAGTCAATCACTCAGTCAGTCACTCTCTCATGCAGTCAGTCACTCTGTCAGTCAGTCAGTCTGTCATTCTATCAGTCAGTAAGTCAGTCACTCTGTCAGTCAGTCATTCAGTCAGTCACTCTGTCAGTCTGTCAGTCAGTCACTCTGTCTGTCAGCCAGTCAGTCACTCAGTCAGTTAGACAGTCAGTCAGTCACTCTCTCAGTCAGTCAGTCAGTCAACCTATCAGTCAGTCAGTCAGTCAGTCTGTCAGTCAGTCACTCTGTCAGTCAGTCTGTCAGTCACTCTGTCAGTCAGTCTCTTAGTCAGTCACTCAGTCAATCAGTCAGTCAGTCTGTCAGACAGTCAGTCAGTCACTCTCTCAGTCAGTCAGTCAGACAGTCAATCTCTCATGCAATCGGTCACTCTGTCAGTCTCTCAGTCTGTCACTCTATCAGTCAGTCAGTCACTCTGTCAGTCAGTCATTCAGTCAGTCACTCTGTCAGTCAATCAGTCAGTCACTCTGTCAGTCAGTCATTCAGTCAGTCACTCTGTCAGTCACTCAGTCAGTTAGACAGTCAGTCAGTCACTCTGTCAGTCAGTCAGTCAGTCACACATTTAGTCAGTCAGTCAGTCAGTCACACTATCAGTCAGTCAGTCAGTCAGTCAGTCACTCTGTCAGTCAGTCTGTCAGTCAGTCACTCTGTCAGTCACTCAATCAGTCAGTCTGTCAGTCAGTCAGTCAGTCATTCACTCTGTCAGTCAGTCAGTCAGTCAGTCACTCTGTCAGTCAGTCAGTCAGTCACCCTATCAGTCAGTCAGTCAGTCAGTCTGTCAGTCAGTATGTCAGTCTCTCTGTCAGTAAGTCATTTTGTCAGTAAGTCTGTCAGTCAGTAAGTCAGTCTCTCTGTCAGTAAGTCATTCTCTCTGTCAGTAAGTCAGTCACTCTGTCAGTCAGTCAGTCACACTGTCAGTCTTTCAGTCACTCTGTCAGTCACTCAGTCAGACAGTCAGTCAGTCTCTCTGTCAGTCTGTCAGTCAGACAGTCAGTCAGTCACTCTGTCAGTCAATCACTCAGTCAGTCACTCTCTCATGCAGTCAGTCACTCTGTCAGTCAGTCAGTCTGTCATTCTATCAGTCAGTAAGTCAGTCACTCTGTCAGTCAGTCATTCAGTCAGTCACTCTGTCTGTCTTTCAGTCAGTCACTCTGTCAGTCAGTCAGTCAGTCACCCTATCAGTCAGTCACTCAGTCACTCTGTCAGTCAGTCTGTCAGTCAGTAAGTCAGTCTCTCTGTCAGTCAGTCAGTCACTCAGTCAATCACTCTGTCAGTCACTCAATCAGTCACTCTGTCAGTCAGTCTGTCAGTCAGTCACTCTGTCAGTCACTCAATCAGTCACTCTGTCAGTCAGTCAGTCAGTCACTCTCTCATGCAGTCAGTCACTCTGTCAGTCAGTCAGTCTGTCATTCTATCAGTCAGTAAGTCAGTCACTCTGTCAGTCAGTCATTCAGTCAGTCACTCTGTCAGTCTGTCAGTCAGTCACTCTGTCTGTCAGCCAGTCAGTCTCTCAGTCAGTTAGACAGTCAGTCAGTCACTCTGTCAGTCAGTCAGTCAGTCAACCTATCAGTCAGTCAGTCAGTCAGTCTGTCAGTCAGTCACTCTGTCAGTCAGTCTGTCAGTCACTCTGTCAGTCAGTCTCTTAGTCAGTCACTCAGTCAATCAGTCAGTCAGTCTGTCAGACAGTCAGTCAGTCACTCTCTCAGTCAGTCAGTCAGACAGTCACTCTCTCATGCAATCAGTCACTCTGTCAGTCTGTCAGTCTGTCACTCTATCAGTCAATAAGTCAGTCACTCTGTCAGTCAGTCATTCAGTCAGTCACTCTGTCAGTCACTCAGTCAGTTAGACAGTCAGTCAGTCACTCCGTCAGTCAGTCAGTCAGTCACACTATCATTCAGTCAGTCAGTCAGTCAGTCACTCTGTCAGTCACTCAATCAGTCACTCTGTCAGTCAGTCAGTCAGTCACTCTGTCAGTCAGTCAGTCAGTCAGTCACCCTATCAGTCAGTCAGTCAGTCACTCTGTCAGTCAGTCTGTCAGTCAGTAAGTCAGTCTCTCTGTCAGTAAGTCATTTTGTCAGTCAGTCAGTCAGTCACTCTGTCAGTCAGTCTGTCAGTCAGTAAGTCAGTCTGTCTGTCAGTAAGTCATTCTCTCTGTCAGTAAGTCAGTCACTCTGTCAGTCAGTCAGTCACACTGTCCGTCAGTCAGTCACTCTGTCACTCAGTCAGTCACACCGTCAGTCAGTCAGTCAGACAGTCAGTCAGGCACTCTGTCAGTCAATCACTCCGTCAGTCACTCTCTCTGGCAGTCAGTCACTCTGACAGTCAGTCAGTCTGTCATTCTATCAGTCAGTCAGTCAGTCACTCAGTCAGTCATTCAGTCAGTCACTCTGTCAGTCTGTCAGTCAGTCACTCTGTCAGTCAGCCAGTCAGTCACTCAGTCAGTTAGACAGTCAGTCAGTCACTCTGTCAGTCAGTCAGTCAGTGAACCTATCAGTCAGTCAGTCAGTCACTCTGTCAGTCAGTCACTCTGTCAGTCATTCAATCAGTCACTCTGTCAGTCAGTCAGTCAGTCAGTCAGTCAGTCAGTCACTCTGTCAGTCAGTCAGTCAGTCACCCTATCAGTCAGTCAGTCAGTCACTCTGTCAGTCAGTCTGTCAGTCAGTAAGTCAGTCTCTCTGTCAGTCAGTCAGTCACTCAGTCAATCACTCTGTCAGTCTGTCAGTCACTCAATCAGTCACTCTGTCAGTCAGTCAGTCAGTCACTCGGTCAGTCAGTCAGTCAGTCACCCTATCAGTCAGTCAGTCAGTCACTCTGTCAGTCAGTCTCTCAGTCAGTAAGTCAGTCTCTCTGTCAGTCAGTCAGTCACTCTGTCAGTCAGTCTCTCAGTCATTGACTCAGTCACTCAGTCAGTCAGTCTGTCAGACAGTCAGTCAGTCACTCTGTCAGTCAGTCAGTCAGTCAGTCAGTCAGACAGTCACTCTGTCAGTCAGTCAGTCAGTCAAAATGTCTGTCAGTCAGTCAGTCACTTTGTCAGTCAGTCAGTCAGTCACTCAGTCTGTCTGTCATTCAGTCAGTCACTCTGTCTATCAGTCAGTCAGTAACTCAGTCTGTCAGTCAGTCAGTTAGACAGTCAGTCAGTCAGTCACCCTGTCTGTCAGTCAGTCAGTCACTCTGTCAGTCAATCAGTCACCCTATCAGTCAGTCAATCACTCTGTCAGTCTGTCAGTCTGTCACTCTATCAGTCAGTCAGTCACTCTGTCAGTCATTCATTCAGTCAGTCACTCTCTCAGTCTGTCAGTCAGTCACTCTGTCTGTCAGTCAGTCACTCTGTCTGTCAGCCAGTCAATCACTCGGCCAGTCAGTCAGTCAGTTAGACTTTCAGTCAGTCACTCTGTCAGTCAGTCAGTCAGTCATCCTATCAGACAGTCAGTCAGTCAGTCAGTCACTCTGTCAGTCAGTCTGTCAGTCAGTCACTCTGTCAGTCACTCAATCAGTCACTCTGTCAGTCACTCAATCAGTCACTCTGTCAGTCAGTCAGTCAGTCAAAATGTCTGTCAGTCACTCAGTCACTTTGTCAGTCAGTCAGTCACTCAGTCTGTCTGTCAGTCAGTCAGTCACTCTGTCTATCAGTCAGTCAGTAACTCTGTCTGTCAGTCAGTCAGTTAGACAGTCAGTCAGTCAGTCACCCTGTCTGTCAGTCAGTCAGTCACTTTGTCAGTCAGTCAGTCACTCACTCTCTCATGCAGTCCATCACTCTGTCAGTCTCTCAGTCTGTCACTCTATCAGTCAGTCAGTCACTCTGTCAGTCAGTCATTCAGTCAGTCACTCTGTCAGTCAATCAGTCAGTCACTCTGTCAGTCAGTCATTCAGTCAGTCACTCTGTCAGTCACTCAGTCAGTTAGACAGTCAGTCAGTCACTCTGTCAGTCAGTCAGTCAGTCACACTTTTAGTCAGTCAGTCAGTCAGTCACACTATCAGTCACTCTCTCAGTCAGTCTGTCAGTCAGTCACTCTGTCAGTCACTCAATCAGTCACTCTGTCAGTCAGTCAGTCAGTCAGTCACTCTGTCAGTCAGTCAGTCAGTCAGTCACTCTGTCAGTCAGTCAGTCAGTCACCCTATCAGTCAGTCAGTCAGTCAGTCACTCTGTCAGTCAGTATGTCAGTCTCTCTGTTAGTAAGTCATTTTGTCAGTAAGTCTGTCAGTCAGTAAGTCAGTCTCTCTGTCCGTAAGTCATTCTCTCTGTCAGTAAGTCAGTCACTCTGTCAGTCAGTCAGTCTGTCATTCTATCAGTCAGTAAGTCAGTCACTCTGTCAGTCAGTCATTCAGTCAGTCACTCTGTCAGTCTGTCAGTCAGTCACTCTGTCTGTCAGCCAGTCAGTCACTCAGTCAGTTAGACAGTCAGTCAGTCACTCTGTCAGTCAGTCAGTCAGTCAACCTATCAGTCAGTCAGTCAGTCAGTCTGTCAGTCAGTCAGTCTGTCAGTCAGTCTGTCAGTCACTCTGTCAGTCAGTCTCTTAGTCAGTCACTCAGTCAATCAGTCAGTCAGTCTGTCAGACAGTCAGTCAGTCACTCTCTCAGTCAGTCAGTCAGACAGTCACTCTCTCATGCAATCAGTCACTTTGTCAGTCTGTCAGTCTGTCACTCTATCAGTCAATCAGTCAGTCACTCTGTCAGTCAGTCATTCAGTCAGTCACTCTGTCAGTCACTCAGTCAGTTAGACAGTCAGTCAGTCACTCTGTCAGTCACTCAGTCAGTTAGGCAGTCAGTCAGTCACTCTGTCAGTCAGTCTGTCAGTCAGTCACTCTGTCAGTCACTCAATCAGTCACTCTGTCAGTCAGTCAGTCAGTCACTCTGTCAGTCAGTCAGTCAGTCACCCTATCAGTCAGTCAGTCAGTCACTCTGTCAGTCAGTCTGCCAGTCAGTCTGTCAGTCAGTAAGTCAGTCTCTCTGTCAGTAAGTCATTTTGTCAGTCAGTCAGTCAGTCAGTCTGTCAGTCAGTCTGTCAGTCAGTCTGTCAGTCAGTAAGTCAGTCTGTCTGTCAGTAAGTCAGTCACTCTGTCAGTCAGTCAGTCACACTGTCCGTCAGTCAGTCACTCTGTCAGTCAGTCAGTCACACCGTCAGTCAGTCACTCTGTCAGTCAGTCAGACAGTCAGTCAGGCACTCTGTCAGTCAATCACTCCGTCAGTCACTCTCTCTGGCAGTCAGTCACTCTGACAGTCAGTCAGTCTGTCATTCTATCAGTCAGTCAGTCAGTCACTCAGTCAGTCATTCCATCAGTCACTCTGTCAGTCTGTCAGTCAGTCACTCTGTCAGTCAGCCAGTCAGTCACTCAGTCAGTTAGACAGTCAGTCAGTCACTCTGTCAGTCAGTCAGTCAGTGAACCTATCAGTCAGTCAGTCAGTCACTCTGTCAGTCAGTCACTCTGTCAGTCACTCAATCAGTCACTCTGTCAGTCAGTCAGTCAGTCAGTCAGTCAGTCAGTCACTCTGTCAGTCAGTCAGTCAGTCACCCTATCAGTCAGTCAGTCAGTCACTCTGAGAGTCAGTCTGTCAGTCAGTAAGTCAGTCTCTCTGTCAGTCAGTCAGTCACTCAGTCTGTCACTCTGTCAGTCACTCAATCAGTCACTCTGTCAGTCAGTCTGTCAGTCAGTCACTCTGTCAGTCACTCAATCAGTCACTCTGTCAGTCAGTCAGTCAGTCACTCTGTCAGTCAGTCAGTCAGTCACCCTATCAGTCAGTCAGTCAGTCACTCTGTCAGTCAGTCTGTCAGTCAGTAAGTCAGTCTCTCTGTCAGTCAGTCAGTCACTCTGTCAGTCAGTCTCTCAGTCATTGACTCAGTCACTCAGTCAGTCAGTCTGTCAGACAGTCATTAGTCACTCTGTCAGTCAGTCAGTCAGTCAGTCAGTCAGACAGTCACTCTGTCAGTCAGTCAGTCAGTCAAAATGTCTGTCAGTCAGTCAGTCACTATGTCAGTCAGTCAGTCAGTCACTCAGTCTGTCTGTCATTCAGTCAGTCACTCTGTCTATCAGTCAGTCAGTAACTCAGTCTGTCAGTCAGTCAGTTAGACAGTCAGTCAGTCAGTCAGTCAGTCAGACAGTCAGTCAGTCACTCTGTCAGTCAGTCATTCAGTCAGTCACTCTGTCAGTCAGTCACTCTGTCTGTCAGCCAGTCAGTCACTCAGTCAGTTAGACAGTCAGTCAGTCACTCTGTCAGTCAGTCAGTCAGTCAACCTATCAGTCAGTCAGTCAGTCAACCTATCAGTCAGTCAGTCTCTCTGTCAGTCAGTCAGTCAGTCAGTCACTCTGTCAGTCAGTCTGTCAGTCACTCTGTCAGTCAGTCTCTCAGTCAGTCACTCAGTCAGTCAGTCTGTCAGACAGTCAGTCAGTCACTCTGTCTGTCAATCAGTCAGTCAGTCACCCTCTCAGTCAGTCAGTCACTCTGTCAGTCAGTCAATCAGTCACTCTGTCAGTCAGTCAGTCAGTCAGTCAATCTGTCAGTCAGTCAGTCTGTCACCCTATCAGTCACACTGTCAGTCAGTCTCTCAGTCAGTAACTCAGTCAATCAGTCAGTCAGTCTGTCAGACAGTCAGTCAGTCACTCTCTCAGTCAGTCAGTCAGTCACTCAGTCAGACAGTCACTCTCTCATGCAATCAGTCACTCTGTCAGTCTGTCAGTCTATCACTCTATCAGTCAATCAGTCAGTCACTCTGTCAGTCAGTCATTCAGTCAGTCACTCTGTCAGTCACTCAGTCAGTTAGACAGTCAGTCAGTCACTCTGTCAGTCAGTCTGTCAGTCAGTCACTCTGTCAGTCACTCAATCAGTCACTCTGTCAGTCGGTCAGTCAGTCACTCTGTCAGTCAGTCAGTCAGTCACCCTATCAGTCAGTCAGTCAGTCACTCTGTCAGTCAGTCTGTCAGTCAGTCTGTCAGTCAGTAAGTCAGTCTCTCTGTCAGTAAGTCATTTTGTCAGTCAGTCAGTCAGTCATTCTGTCAGTCAGTCTGTCAGTCAGTAAGTCAGTCTCTCTGTCAGTCAGTCAGTCACTCAGTCTGTCACTCTGTCAGTCACTCAATCAGTCACTCTGTCAGTCAGTCTGTCAGTCAGTCACTCTGTCAGTCACTCAATCAGTCACTCTGTCAGTCAGTCAGTCAGTCACTCTGTCAGTCAGTCAGTCAGTCACCCTATCAGTCAGTCAGTCAGTCACTCTGTCAGTCAGTCTGTCAGTCAGTAAGTCAGTCTCTCTGTCAGTCAGTCAGTCACTCTGTCAGTCAGTCTCTCAGTCATTGACTCAGTCACTCAGTCAGTCAGTCTGTCAGACAGTCAGTCAGTCACTCTGTCAGTCAGTCAGTCAGTCAGTCAGTCAGACAGTCACTCTGTCAGTCAGTCAGTCAGTCAAAATGTCTGTCAGTCAGTCAGTCACTATGTCAGTCAGTCAGTCAGTCACTCAGTCTGTCTGTCATTCAGTCAGTCACTCTGTCTATCAGTCAGTCAGTAACTCAGTCTGTCAGTCAGTCAGTTAGACAGTCAGTCAGTCAGTCAGTCAGTCAGACAGTCAGTCAGTCACTCTGTCAGTCAGTCATTCAGTCAGTCACTCTGTCAGTCAGTCACTCTGTCTGTCAGCCAGTCAGTCACTCAGTCAGTTAGACAGTCAGTCAGTCACTCTGTCAGTCAGTCAGTCAGTCAACCTATCAGTCAGTCAGTCAGTCAACCTATCAGTCAGTCAGTCTCTCTGTCAGTCAGTCAGTCAGTCAGTCACTCTGTCAGTCAGTCTGTCAGTCACTCTGTCAGTCAGTCTCTCAGTCAGTCACTCAGTCAGTCAGTCTGTCAGACAGTCAGTCAGTCACTCTGTCTGTCAATCAGTCAGTCAGTCACCCTCTCAGTCAGTCAGTCACTCTGTCAGTCAGTCAATCAGTCACTCTGTCAGTCAGTCAGTCAGTCAGTCAATCTGTCAGTCAGTCAGTCTGTCACCCTATCAGTCACTCTGTCAGTCAGTCTCTCAGTCAGTAACTTAGTCAATCAGTCAGTCAGTCTGTCAGACAGTCAGTCAGTCACTCTCTCAGTCAGTCAGTCAGTCACTCAGTCAGACAGTCACTCTCTCATGCAATCAGTCACTCTGTCAGTCTGTCAGTCTATCACTCTATCAGTCAATCAGTCAGTCACTCTGTCAGTCAGTCATTCAGTCAGTCACTCTGTCAGTCACTCAGTCAGTTAGACAGTCAGTCAGTCACTCTGTCAGTCAGTCTGTCAGTCAGTCACTCTGTCAGTCACTCAATCAGTCACTCTGTCAGTCAGTCAGTCAGTCACTCTGTCAGTCAGTCAGTCAGTCACCCTATCAGTCAGTCAGTCAGTCACTCTGTCAGTCAGTCTGTCAGTCAGTCTGTCAGTCAGTAAGTCAGTCTCACTGTCAGTAAGTCATTTTGTCAGTCAGTCAGTCAGTCATTCTGTCAGTCAGTCTGTCAGTCAGTAAGTCAGTCTCTCTGTCAGTAAGTCATTCTCTCTGTCAGTAAGTCAGTCACTCTGTCAGTCAGTCAGTCACACTGTCCGTCAGTCAGTCACTCTGTTAGTCAGTCAGTCACACCGTCAGTCAGTCACTCTGTCAGTCAGTCAGACAGTCAGTCAGGCACTCTGTCAGTCAATCACTCCGTCAGTCACTCTCTCTGGCAGTCAGTCACTCTGACAGTCAGTCAGTCTCTCATTCTATCAGTCAGTCAGTCAGTCAGTCAGTCACCCTATCAGTCAGTCAGTCAGTCACTCTGTCAGTCAGTCTGTCAGTCAGTAAGTCAGTCTCTCTGTCAGTCAGTCAGTCACTCTGTCAGTCAGTCTCTCAGTCATTGACTCAGTCACTCAGTCAGTCAGTCTGTCAGACAGTCAGTCAGTCACTCTGTCAGTCAGTCAGTCAGTCAGTCAGTCAGACAGTCACTCTGTCAGTCAGTCAGTCAGTCAAAATGTCTGTCAGTCAGTCAGTCACTATGTCAGTCAGTCAGTCAGTCACTCAGTCTGTCTGTCATTCAGTCAGTCACTCTGTCTATCAGTCAGTCAGTAACTCAGTCTGTCAGTCAGTCAGTTAGACAGTCAGTCAGTCAGTCAGTCAGTCAGACAGTCAGTCAGTCACTCTGTCAGTCAGTCATTCAGTCAGTCACTCTGTCAGTCAGTCACTCTGTCTGTCAGCCAGTCAGTCACTCAGTCAGTTAGACAGTCAGTCAGTCACTCTGTCAGTCAGTCAGTCAGTCAACCTATCAGTCAGTCAGTCAGTCAACCTATCAGTCAGTCAGTCTCTCTGTCAGTCAGTCAGTCAGTCAGTCACTCTGTCAGTCAGTCTGTCAGTCACTCTGTCAGTCAGTCTCTCAGTCAGTCACTCAGTCAGTCAGTCTGTCAGACAGTCAGTCAGTCACTCTGTCTGTCAATCAGTCAGTCAGTCACCCTCTCAGTCAGTCAGTCACTCTGTCAGTCAGTCAATCAGTCACTCTGTCAGTCAGTCAGTCAGTCAATCTGTCAGTCAGTCAGTCTGTCACCCTATCAGTCACTCTGTCAGTCAGTCTCTCAGTCAGTAACTCAGTCAATCAGTCAGTCAGTCTGTCAGACAGTCAGTCAGTCACTCTCTCAGTCAGTCAGTCAGTCACTCAGTCAGACAGTCACTCTCTCATGCAATCAGTCACTCTGTCAGTCTGTCAGTCTATCACTCTATCAGTCAATCAGTCAGTCACTCTCTCAGTCAGTCATTCAGTCAGTCACTCTGTCAGTCACTCAGTCAGTTAGACAGTCAGTCAGTCACTCTGTCAGTCAGTCTGTCAGTCAGTCACTCTGTCAGTCACTCAATCAGTCACTCTGTCAGTCAGTCAGTCAGTCACTCTGTCAGTCAGTCAGTCACCCTATCAGTCAGTCAGTCAGTCACTCTGTCAGTCAGTCTGTCAGTCAGTCTGTCAGTCAGTAAGTCATTCTCTCTGTCAGTAAGTCATTTTGTCAGTCAGTCAGTCATTCTGTCAGTCAGTCTGTCAGTCAGTAAGTCAGTCTCTCTGTCAGTAAGTCATTCTCTCTGTCAGTAAGTCAGTCACTCTGTCAGTCAGTCAGTCACACTGTCCGTCAGTCAGTCACTCTGTTAGTCAGTCAGTCACACCGTCAGTCAGTCACTCTGTCAGTCAGTCAGACAGTCAGTCAGGCACTCTGTCAGTCAATCACTCCGTCAGTCACTCTCTCTGGCAGTCAGTCACTCTGACAGTCAGTCAGTCTCTCATTCTATCAGTCAGTCAGTCAGTCACTCAGTCAGTCATTCAGTCAGTCACTCTGTCAGTCTGTCAGTCAGTCACTCTGTCAGTCAGCCAGTCAGTCACTCAGTCAGTTAGACAGTCAGTCAGTCACTCTGTCAGTCAGTCAGTCAGTGAACCTATCAGTCAGTCAGTCAGTCACTCTGTCAGTCAGTCACTCTGTCAGTCACCCAATCAGTCACTCTGTCAGTCAGTCAGTCAGTCAGTCAGTCAGTCAGTCACTCTGTCAGTCAGTCAGTCAGTCACCCTATCAGTCAGTCAGTCAGTCACTCTGTCAGTCAGTAAGTCAGTCTCTCTGTCAGTCAGTCAGTCACTCAGTCAGTCACTCTGTCAGTCACTCAATCAGTCAATCTGTCAGTCAGTCTGTCAGTCAGTCACTCTGTCAGTCACTCAATCAGTCACTCTGTCAGTCAGTCAGTCAGTCACCCTATCAGTCAGTCAGTCAGTCACTCTGTCAGTCAGTCTGCCAGTCAGTCTGTCAGTCAGTAAGTCAGTCTCTCTGTCAGTAAGTCATTTTGTCAGTCAGTCAGTCAGTCACTCTGTCAGTCAGTCTGTCAGTCAGTCTGTCAGTCAGTAAGTCAGTCTGTCTGTCAGTAAGTCAGTCACTCTGTCAGTCAGTCAGTCACACTGTCCGTCAGTCAGTCACTCTGTCAGTCAGTCAGTCACACCGTCAGTCAGTCACTCTGTCAGTCAGTCAGACAGTCAGTCAGGCACTCTGTCAGTCAATCACTCCGTCAGTCACTCTCTCTGGCAGTCAGTCACTCTGACAGTCAGTCAGTCTGTCATTCTATCAGTCAGTCAGTCAGTCACTCAGTCAGTCATTCCATCAGTCACTCTGTCAGTCTGTCAGTCAGTCACTCTGTCAGTCAGCCAGTCAGTCACTCAGTCAGTTAGACAGTCAGTCAGTCACTCTGTCAGTCAGTCAGTCAGTGAACCTATCAGTCAGTCAGTCAGTCACTCTGTCAGTCAGTCACTCTGTCAGTCACTCAATCAGTCACTCTGTCAGTCAGTCAGTCAGTCAGTCAGTCAGTCAGTCACTCTGTCAGTCAGTCAGTCAGTCACCCTATCAGTCAGTCAGTCAGTCACTCTGTCAGTCAGTCTGTCAGTCAGTAAGTCAGTCAATCTGTCAGTCAGTCAGTCTGTCACCCTATCAGTCACACTGTCAGTCAGTCTCTCAGTCAGTAACTCAGTCAATCAGTCAGTCAGTCTGTCAGACAGTCAGTCAGTCACTCTCTCAGTCAGTCAGTCAGTCACTCAGTCAGACAGTCACTCTCTCATGCAATCAGTCACTCTGTCAGTCTGTCAGTCTATCACTCTATCAGTCAATCAGTCAGTCACTCTGTCAGTCAGTCATTCAGTCAGTCACTCTGTCAGTCACTCAGTCAGTTAGACAGTCAGTCAGTCACTCTGTCAGTCAGTCTGTCAGTCAGTCACTCTGTCAGTCACTCAATCAGTCACTCTGTCAGTCGGTCAGTCAGTCACTCTGTCAGTCAGTCAGTCAGTCACCCTATCAGTCAGTCAGTCAGTCACTCTGTCAGTCAGTCTGTCAGTCAGTCTGTCAGTCAGTAAGTCAGTCTCTCTGTCAGTAAGTCATTTTGTCAGTCAGTCAGTCAGTCATTCTGTCAGTCAGTCTGTCAGTCAGTAAGTCAGTCTCTCTGTCAGTCAGTCAGTCACTCAGTCTGTCACTCTGTCAGTCACTCAATCAGTCACTCTGTCAGTCAGTCTGTCAGTCAGTCACTCTGTCAGTCACTCAATCAGTCACTCTGTCAGTCAGTCAGTCAGTCACTCTGTCAGTCAGTCAGTCAGTCACCCTATCAGTCAGTCAGTCAGTCACTCTGTCAGTCAGTCTGTCAGTCAGTAAGTCAGTCTCTCTGTCAGTCAGTCAGTCACTCTGTCAGTCAGTCTCTCAGTCATTGACTCAGTCACTCAGTCAGTCAGTCTGTCAGACAGTCAGTCAGTCACTCTGTCAGTCAGTCAGTCAGTCAGTCAGTCAGACAGTTACTCTGTCAGTCAGTCAGTCAGTCAAAATGTCTGTCAGTCAGTCAGTCACTATGTCAGTCAGTCAGTCAGTCACTCAGTCTGTCTGTCATTCAGTCAGTCACTCTGTCTATCAGTCAGTCAGTAACTCAGTCTGTCAGTCAGTCAGTTAGACAGTCAGTCAGTCAGTCAGTCAGTCAGACAGTCAGTCAGTCACTCTGTCAGTCAGTCATTCAGTCAGTCACTCTGTCAGTCAGTCACTCTGTCTGTCAGCCAGTCAGTCACTCAGTCAGTTAGACAGTCAGTCAGTCACTCTGTCAGTCAGTCAGTCAGTCAACCTATCAGTCAGTCAGTCAGTCAACCTATCAGTCAGTCAGTCTCTCTGTCAGTCAGTCAGTCAGTCAGTCACTCTGTCAGTCAGTCTGTCAGTCACTCTGTCAGTCAGTCTCTCAGTCAGTCACTCAGTCAGTCAGTCTGTCAGACAGTCAGTCAGTCACTCTGTCTGTCAATCAGTCAGTCAGTCACCCTCTCAGTCAGTCAGTCACTCTGTCAGTCAGTCAATCAGTCACTCTGTCAGTCAGTCAGTCAGTCAGTCAATCTGTCAGTCAGTCAGTCTGTCACCCTATCAGTCACTCTGTCAGTCAGTCTCTCAGTCAGTAACTTAGTCAATCAGTCAGTCAGTCTGTCAGACAGTCAGTCAGTCACTCTCTCAGTCAGTCAGTCAGTCACTCAGTCAGACAGTCACTCTCTCATGCAATCAGTCACTCTGTCAGTCTGTCAGTCTATCACTCTATCAGTCAATCAGTCAGTCACTCTGTCAGTCAGTCATTCAGTCAGTCACTCTGTCAGTCACTCAGTCAGTTAGACAGTCAGTCAGTCACTCTGTCAGTCAGTCTGTCAGTCAGTCACTCTGTCAGTCACTCAATCAGTCACTCTGTCAGTCAGTCAGTCAGTCACTCTGTCAGTCAGTCAGTCAGTCACCCTATCAGTCAGTCAGTCAGTCACTCTGTCAGTCAGTCTGTCAGTCAGTCTGTCAGTCAGTAAGTCAGTCTCACTGTCAGTAAGTCATTTTGTCAGTCAGTCAGTCAGTCATTCTGTCAGTCAGTCTGTCAGTCAGTAAGTCAGTCTCTCTGTCAGTAAGTCATTCTCTCTGTCAGTAAGTCAGTCACTCTGTCAGTCAGTCAGTCACACTGTCCGTCAGTCAGTCACTCTGTTAGTCAGTCAGTCACACCGTCAGTCAGTCACTCTGTCAGTCAGTCAGACAGTCAGTCAGGCACTCTGTCAGTCAATCACTCCGTCAGTCACTCTCTCTGGCAGTCAGTCACTCTGACAGTCAGTCAGTCTCTCATTCTATCAGTCAGTCAGTCAGTCAGTCAGTCACCCTATCAGTCAGTCAGTCAGTCACTCTGTCAGTCAGTCTGTCAGTCAGTAAGTCAGTCTCTCTGTCAGTCAGTCAGTCACTCTGTCAGTCAGTCTCTCAGTCATTGACTCAGTCACTCAGTCAGTCAGTCTGTCAGACAGTCAGTCAGTCACTCTGTCAGTCAGTCAGTCAGTCAGTCAGTCAGACAGTCACTCTGTCAGTCAGTCAGTCAGTCAAAATGTCTGTCAGTCAGTCAGTCACTATGTCAGTCAGTCAGTCAGTCACTCAGTCTGTCTGTCATTCAGTCAGTCACTCTGTCTATCAGTCAGTCAGTAACTCAGTCTGTCAGTCAGTCAGTTAGACAGTCAGTCAGTCAGTCAGTCAGTCAGACAGTCAGTCAGTCACTCTGTCAGTCAGTCATTCAGTCAGTCACTCTGTCAGTCAGTCACTCTGTCTGTCAGCCAGTCAGTCACTCAGTCAGTTAGACAGTCAGTCAGTCACTCTGTCAGTCAGTCAGTCAGTCAACCTATCAGTCAGTCAGTCAGTCAACCTATCAGTCAGTCAGTCTCTCTGTCAGTCAGTCAGTCAGTCAGTCACTCTGTCAGTCAGTCTGTCAGTCACTCTGTCAGTCAGTCTCTCAGTCAGTCACTCAGTCAGTCAGTCTGTCAGACAGTCAGTCAGTCACTCTGTCTGTCAATCAGTCAGTCAGTCACCCTCTCAGTCAGTCAGTCACTCTGTCAGTCAGTCAATCAGTCACTCTGTCAGTCAGTCAGTCAGTCAATCTGTCAGTCAGTCAGTCTGTCACCCTATCAGTCACTCTGTCAGTCAGTCTCTCAGTCAGTAACTCAGTCAATCAGTCAGTCAGTCTGTCAGACAGTCAGTCAGTCACTCTCTCAGTCAGTCAGTCAGTCACTCAGTCAGACAGTCACTCTCTCATGCAATCAGTCACTCTGTCAGTCTGTCAGTCTATCACTCTATCAGTCAATCAGTCAGTCACTCTCTCAGTCAGTCATTCAGTCAGTCACTCTGTCAGTCACTCAGTCAGTTAGACAGTCAGTCAGTCACTCTGTCAGTCAGTCTGTCAGTCAGTCACTCTGTCAGTCACTCAATCAGTCACTCTGTCAGTCAGTCAGTCAGTCACTCTGTCAGTCAGTCAGTCACCCTATCAGTCAGTCAGTCAGTCACTCTGTCAGTCAGTCTGTCAGTCAGTCTGTCAGTCAGTAAGTCATTCTCTCTGTCAGTAAGTCATTTTGTCAGTCAGTCAGTCATTCTGTCAGTCAGTCTGTCAGTCAGTAAGTCAGTCTCTCTGTCAGTAAGTCATTCTCTCTGTCAGTAAGTCAGTCACTCTGTCAGTCAGTCAGTCACACTGTCCGTCAGTCAGTCACTCTGTTAGTCAGTCAGTCACACCGTCAGTCAGTCACTCTGTCAGTCAGTCAGACAGTCAGTCAGGCACTCTGTCAGTCAATCACTCCGTCAGTCACTCTCTCTGGCAGTCAGTCACTCTGACAGTCAGTCAGTCTCTCATTCTATCAGTCAGTCAGTCAGTCACTCAGTCAGTCATTCAGTCAGTCACTCTGTCAGTCTGTCAGTCAGTCACTCTGTCAGTCAGCCAGTCAGTCACTCAGTCAGTTAGACAGTCAGTCAGTCACTCTGTCAGTCAGTCAGTCAGTGAACCTATCAGTCAGTCAGTCAGTCACTCTGTCAGTCAGTCACTCTGTCAGTCACCCAATCAGTCACTCTGTCAGTCAGTCAGTCAGTCAGTCACTCTGTCAGTCAGTCAGTCAGTCACCCTATCAGTCAGTCAGTCAGTCACTCTGTCAGTCAGTCTGTCAGTCAGTAAGTCAGTCTCTCTGTCAGTCAGTCAGTCACTCAGTCAGTCACTCTGTCAGTCACTCAATCAGTCAATCTGTCAGTCAGTCTGTCAGTCAGTCACTCTGTCAGTCACTCAATCAGTCACTCTGTCAGTCAGTCAGTCAGTCACCCTATCAGTCAGTCAGTCAGTCACTCTGTCAGTCAGTCTGCCAGTCAGTCTGTCAGTCAGTAAGTCAGTCTCTCTGTCAGTAAGTCATTTTGTCAGTCAGTCAGTCAGTCACTCTGTCAGTCAGTCTGTCAGTCAGTCTGTCAGTCAGTAAGTCAGTCTGTCTGTCAGTAAGTCAGTCACTCTGTCAGTCAGTCAGTCACACTGTCCGTCAGTCAGTCACTCTGTCAGTCAGTCAGTCACACCGTCAGTCAGTCACTCTGTCAGTCAGTCAGACAGTCAGTCAGGCACTCTGTCAGTCAATCACTCCGTCAGTCACTCTCTCTGGCAGTCAGTCACTCTGACAGTCAGTCAGTCTGTCATTCTATCAGTCAGTCAATCAGTCACTCAGTCAGTCATTCCATCAGTCACTCTGTCAGTCTGTCAGTCAGTCACTCTGTCAGTCAGCCAGTCAGTCACTCAGTCAGTTAGACAGTCAGTCAGTCACTCTGTCAGTCAGTCAGTCAGTGAACCTATCAGTCAGTCAGTCAGTCACTCTGTCAGTCAGTCACTCTGTCAGTCACTCAATCAGTCACTCTGTCAGTCAGTCAGTCAGTCAGTCAGTCAGTCAGTCACTCTGTCAGTCAGTCAGTCAGTCACCCTATCAGTCAGTCAGTCAGTCACTCTGTCAGTCAGTCTGTCAGTCAGTAAGTCAGTCTCTCTGTCAGTCAGTCAGTCACTCAGTCTGTCACTCTGTCAGTCACTCAATCAGTCACTCTGTCAGTCAGTCTGTCAGTCAGTCACTCTGTCAGTCACTCAATCAGTCACTCTGTCAGTCAGTCAGTCAGTCACTCTGTCAGTCAGTCAGTCAGTCACCCTATCAGTCAGTCAGTCAGTCACTCTGTCAGTCAGTCTGTCAGTCAGTAAGTCAGTCTCTCTGTCAGTCAGTCAGTCACTCTGTCAGTCAGTCTCTCAGTCATTGACTCAGTCACTCAGTCAGTCAGTCTGTCAGACAGTCAGTCAGTCACTCTGTCAGTCAGTCAGTCAGTCAGTCAGTCAGACAGTCACTCTGTCAGTCAGTCAGTCAGTCAAAATGTCTGTCAGTCAGTCAGTCACTATGTCAGTCAGTCAGTCAGTCACTCAGTCTGTCTGTCATTCAGTCAGTCACTCTGTCTATCAGTCAGTCAGTAACTCAGTCTGTCAGTCAGTCAGTTAGACAGTCAGTCAGTCACTCTGTCAGTCAGTCATTCAGTCAGTCACTCTGTCAGTCAGTCACTCTGTCTGTCAGCCAGTCAGTCACTCAGTCAGTTAGACAGTCAGTCAGTCACTCTGTCAGTCAGTCAGTCAGTCAACCTATCAGTCAGTCAGTCAGTCAACCTATCAGTCAGTCAGTCTCTCTGTCAGTCAGTCAGTCAGTCAGTCACTCTGTCAGTCAGTCTGTCAGTCACTCTGTCAGTCAGTCTCTCAGTCAGTCACTCAGTCAGTCAGTCTGTCAGACAGTCAGTCAGTCACTCTGTCTGTCAATCAGTCAGTCAGTCACCCTCTCAGTCAGTCAGTCACTCTGTCAGTCAGTCAATCAGTCACTCTGTCAGTCAGTCAGTCAGTCAGTCAATCTGTCAGTCAGTCAGTCTGTCACCCTATCAGTCACACTGTCAGTCAGTCTCTCAGTCAGTAACTCAGTCAATCAGTCAGTCAGTCTGTCAGACAGTCAGTCAGTCACTCTCTCAGTCAGTCAGTCAGTCACTCAGTCAGACAGTCACTCTCTCATGCAATCAGTCACTCTGTCAGTCTGCCAGTCTATCACTCTATCAGTCAATCAGTCAGTCACTCTGTCAGTCAGTCATTCAGTCAGTCACTCTGTCAGTCACTCAGTCAGTTAGACAGTCAGTCAGTCACTCTGTCAGTCAGTCTGTCAGTCAGTCACTCTGTCAGTCACTCTGTCAGTCAGTCTGTCAGTCAGTCACTCTGTCAGTCACTCAATCAGTCAGTCAGTCAGTCACCCTATCAGTCAGTCAGTCAGTCACTCTGTCAGTCAGTCTGTCAGTCAGTCTGTCAGTCAGTAAGTCAGTCTCTCTGTCAGTAAGTCAATTTGTCAGTCAGTCAGTCAGTCATTCTGTCAGTCAGTCTGTCAGTCAGTAAGTCAGTCTCTCTGTCAGTCAGTCAGTCACTCAGTCTGTCACTCTGTCAGTCACTCAATCAGTCACTCTGTCAGTCAGTCTGTCAGTCAGTCACTCTGTCAGTCACTCAATCAGTCACTCTGTCAGTCAGTCAGTCAGTCACTCTGTCAGTCAGTCAGTCAGTCACCCTATCAGTCAGTCAGTCAGTCACTCTGTCAGTCAGTCTGTCAGTCAGTAAGTCAGTCTCTCTGTCAGTCAGTCAGTCACTCTGTCAGTCAGTCTCTCAGTCATTGACTCAGTCACTCAGTCAGTCAGTCTGTCAGACAGTCAGTCAGTCACTCTGTCAGTCAGTCAGTCAGTCAGTCAGTCAGACAGTCACTCTGTCAGTCAGTCAGTCAGTCAAAATGTCTGTCAGTCAGTCAGTCACTATGTCAGTCAGTCAGTCAGTCACTCAGTCTGTCTGTCATTCAGTCAGTCACTCTGTCTATCAGTCAGTCAGTAACTCAGTCTGTCAGTCAGTCAGTTAGACAGTCAGTCAGTCAGTCAGTCAGTCAGACAGTCAGTCAGTCACTCTGTCAGTCAGTCATTCAGTCAGTCACTCTGTCAGTCAGTCACTCTGTCTGTCAGCCAGTCAGTCACTCAGTCAGTTAGACAGTCAGTCAGTCACTCTGTCAGTCAGTCAGTCAGTCAACCTATCAGTCAGTCAGTCAGTCAACCTATCAGTCAGTCAGTCTCTCTGTCAGTCAGTCAGTCAGTCAGTCACTCTGTCAGTCAGTCTGTCAGTCACTCTGTCAGTCAGTCTCTCAGTCAGTCACTCAGTCAGTCAGTCTGTCAGACAGTCAGTCAGTCACTCTGTCTGTCAATCAGTCAGTCAGTCACCCTCTCAGTCAGTCAGTCACTCTGTCAGTCAGTCAATCAGTCACTCTGTCAGTCAGTCAGTCAGTCAATCTGTCAGTCAGTCAGTCTGTCACCCTATCAGTCACTCTGTCAGTCAGTCTCTCAGTCAGTAACTCAGTCAATCAGTCAGTCAGTCTGTCAGACAGTCAGTCAGTCACTCTCTCAGTCAGTCAGTCAGTCACTCAGTCAGACAGTCACTCTCTCATGCAATCAGTCACTCTGTCAGTCTGTCAGTCTATCACTCTATCAGTCAATCAGTCAGTCACTCTGTCAGTCAGTCATTCAGTCAGTCACTCTGTCAGTCACTCAGTCAGTTAGACAGTCAGTCAGTCACTCTGTCAGTCAGTCTGTCAGTCAGTCACTCTGTCAGTCACTCAATCAGTCACTCTGTCAGTCAGTCAGTCAGTCACTCTGTCAGTCAGTCAGTCAGTCACCCTATCAGTCAGTCAGTCAGTCACTCTGTCAGTCAGTCTGTCAGTCAGTCTGTCAGTCAGTAAGTCAGTCTCTCTGTCAGTAAGTCATTTTGTCAGTCAGTCAGTCAGTCATTCTGTCAGTCAGTCTGTCAGTCAGTAAGTCAGTCTCTCTGTCAGTAAGTCATTCTCTCTGTCAGTAAGTCAGTCACTCTGTCAGTCAGTCAGTCACACTGTCCGTCAGTCAGTCACTCTGTTAGTCAGTCAGTCACACCGTCAGTCAGTCACTCTGTCAGTCAGTCAGACAGTCAGTCAGGCACTCTGTCAGTCAATCACTCCGTCAGTCACTCTCTCTGGCAGTCAGTCACTCTGACAGTCAGTCAGTCTCTCATTCTATCAGTCAGTCAGTCAGTCAGTCAGTCACCCTATCAGTCAGTCAGTCAGTCACTCTGTCAGTCAGTCTGTCAGTCAGTAAGTCAGTCTCTCTGTCAGTCAGTCAGTCACTCTGTCAGTCAGTCTCTCAGTCATTGACTCAGTCACTCAGTCAGTCAGTCTGTCAGACAGTCAGTCAGTCACTCTGTCAGTCAGTCAGTCAGTCAGTCAGTCAGACAGTCACTCTGTCAGTCAGTCAGTCAGTCAAAATGTCTGTCAGTCAGTCAGTCACTATGTCAGTCAGTCAGTCAGTCACTCAGTCTGTCTGTCATTCAGTCAGTCACTCTGTCTATCAGTCAGTCAGTAACTCAGTCTGTCAGTCAGTCAGTTAGACAGTCAGTCAGTCAGTCAGTCAGTCAGACAGTCAGTCAGTCACTCTGTCAGTCAGTCATTCAGTCAGTCACTCTGTCAGTCAGTCACTCTGTCTGTCAGCCAGTCAGTCACTCAGTCAGTTAGACAGTCAGTCAGTCACTCTGTCAGTCAGTCAGTCAGTCAACCTATCAGTCAGTCAGTCAGTCAACCTATCAGTCAGTCAGTCTCTCTGTCAGTCAGTCAGTCAGTCAGTCACTCTGTCAGTCAGTCTGTCAGTCACTCTGTCAGTCAGTCTCTCAGTCAGTCACTCAGTCAGTCAGTCTGTCAGACAGTCAGTCAGTCACTCTGTCTGTCAATCAGTCAGTCAGTCACCCTCTCAGTCAGTCAGTCACTCTGTCAGTCAGTCAATCAGTCACTCTGTCAGTCAGTCAGTCAGTCAGTCAATCTGTCAGTCAGTCAGTCTGTCACCCTATCAGTCACTCTGTCAGTCAGTCTCTCAGTCAGTAACTCAGTCAATCAGTCAGTCAGTCTGTCAGACAGTCAGTCAGTCACTCTCTCAGTCAGTCAGTCAGTCACTCAGTCAGACAGTCACTCTCTCATGCAATCAGTCACTCTGTCAGTCTGTCAGTCTATCACTCTATCAGTCAATCAGTCAGTCACTCTCTCAGTCAGTCATTCAGTCAGTCACTCTGTCAGTCACTCAGTCAGTTAGACAGTCAGTCAGTCACTCTGTCAGTCAGTCTGTCAGTCAGTCACTCTGTCAGTCACTCAATCAGTCACTCTGTCAGTCAGTCAGTCAGTCACTCTGTCAGTCAGTCAGTCAGTCACCCTATCAGTCAGTCAGTCAGTCACTCTGTCAGTCAGTCTGTCAGTCAGTCTGTCAGTCAGTAAGTCATTCTCTCTGTCAGTAAGTCATTCTCTCTGTCAGTAAGTCAGTCACTCTGTCAGTCAGTCAGTCACACTGTCCGTCAGTCAGTCACTCTGTTAGTCAGTCAGTCACACCGTCAGTCAGTCACTCTGTCAGTCAGTCAGACAGTCAGTCAGGCACTCTGTCAGTCAATCACTCCGTCAGTCACTCTCTCTGGCAGTCAGTCACTCTGACAGTCAGTCAGTCTCTCATTCTATCAGTCAGTCAGTCAGTCACTCAGTCAGTCATTCAGTCAGTCACTCTGTCAGTCTGTCAGTCAGTCACTCTGTCAGTCAGCCAGTCAGTCACTCAGTCAGTTAGACAGTCAGTCAGTCACTCTGTCAGTCAGTCAGTCAGTGAACCTATCAGTCAGTCAGTCAGTCACTCTGTCAGTCAGTCACTCTGTCAGTCACCCAATCAGTCACTCTGTCAGTCAGTCAGTCAGTCAGTCACTCTGTCAGTCAGTCAGTCAGTCACCCTATCAGTCAGTCAGTCAGTCACTCTGTCAGTCAGTCTGTCAGTCAGTAAGTCAGTCTCTCTGTCAGTCAGTCAGTCACTCAGTCAGTCACTCTGTCAGTCACTCAATCAGTCAATCTGTCAGTCAGTCTGTCAGTCAGTCACTCTGTCAGTCACTCAATCAGTCACTCTGTCAGTCAGTCAGTCAGTCAGACAGTCACTCTGTCAGTCAGTCATTCAGTCAAAATGTCTGTCAGTCAGTCAGTCACTTTGTCAGTCAGTCAGTCAGTCACTCAGTCTGTCTGTCATTCAGTCAGTCACTCTGTCTATCAGTCAGTCAGAAACTCAGTCTGTCAGTCAGTCAGTTAGACAGTCAGTCAGTCAGTCACCCTGTCTGTCAGTCAGTCAGTCACTCTGTCAGTCAATCAGTCACCCTATCATTCAGTCAATCACTCTGTCAGTCTGTCAGTCTGTCACTCTATCAGTCAGTCAGTCACTCTGTCAGTCAGTCATTCAGTCAGTCACTCTGTCAGTCATTCAGTCAGTCACTCTGTCAGTCTGTCAGTCACTCACTCTGTCTGTCAGTCAGTCACTCTGTCTGTCAGCCAGTCAATCACTCGGCCAGTCAGTCAGTCAGTTAGACTTTCAGTCAGTCACTCTGTCAGTCAGTCAGTCAGTCAGTCACTCTGTCAGTCAGTCAGTCAGTCTGTCAGTCAGTCTGTCATTCAGTATGTCAGTCTCTCTGTCAGTAAGTCATTTTGTCAGTCAGTCTGTCAGTCAGTAAGTCAGTCTCTCTGTCAGTAAATCATTCTCTCTGTCAGTAAGTCAGTCACTCTGTCAGTCAGTCAGTCACACTGTCAGTCTGTCAGTCACTCTGTCAGTCACTCAGTCAGACAGTCAGTCAGTCTCTCTGTCAGTCAGTCAGTCAGACAGTCAGTCAGTCACTCTGTCAGTCAATCACTCAGTCAGTCACTCTCTCATGCAGTCAGTCACTCTGTCAGTCAGTCAGTCTGTCATTCTATCAGTCAGTAAGTCAGTCACTCTGTCAGTCAGTCATTAAGTCAGTCACTCTGTCAGTCTGTCAGTCAGTCACTCTGTCTGTCAGCCAGTCAGTCACTCAGTCAGTTAGACAGTCAGTCTGTCACTCTCTCAGTCAGTCAGTCAGTCAACCTATCAGTCAGTCAGTCAGTCAGTCTGTCAGTCAGTCACTCTGTCAGTCAGTCTCTTAGTCAGTCACTCAGTCAATCAGTCAGTCAGTCTGTCAGACAGTCAGTCAGTCACTCTCTCAGTCAGTCAGTCAGACAGTCACTCTCTCATGCAATCGGTCACTCTGTCAGTCTCTCAGTCTGTCACTCTATCAGTTAGTCAGTCAGTCACACTTTTAGTCAGTCAGTCAGTCAGTCACACTATCAGTCAGTCAGTCAGTCAGTCAGTCAGTCACTCTGTCAGTCAGTCTGTCAGTCAGTCACTCTGTCAGTCACTCAATCAGTCAGTCTGTCAGTCAGTCAGTCAGTCATTCACTCTGTCAGTCAGTCCGTCAGTCAGTCACTCTGTCAGTCAGTCAGTCACACCGTCAGTCAGTCACTCTGTCAGTCAGTCTGTCAGTCAGTAAGTCAGTCTCTCTGTCAGTCAGTCAGTCACTCTGTCAGTCACTCTGTCAGTCAGTCTCTCAGTCAGTGACTCAGTCACTCAGTCAGTCAGTCTGTCAGACAGTCAGTCACTCTGTCAGTCAGTCAGTCAGTCAGTCAGACAGTCACTCTGTCAGTCAGTCAGTCAGTCAAAATGTCTGTCAGTCAGTCAGTCACTTTGTCAGTCAGTCAGTCACTCAGTCTGTCTGTCAGTCAGTCAGTCACTCTGTCTATCAGTCAGTCAGTAACTCTGTCTGTCAGTCAGTCAGTTAGACAGTCAGTCAGTCAGTCACCCTGTCTGTCAGTCAGTCAGTCACTCTGTCAGTCAATCAGTCACCCTATCAGTCAGTCAGTCAGTCACTCTCTCATGCAGTCCATCACTCTGTCAGTCTCTCAGTCTGTCACTCTATCAGTCAGTCAGTCACTCTGTCAGTCAGTCATTCAGTCAGTCACTCTGTCAGTCAATCAGTCAGTCACTCTGTCAGTCAGTCATTCAGTCAGTCACTCTGTCAGTCACTCAGTCAGTTAGACAGTCAGTCAGTCACTCTGTCAGTCATTCAGTCAGTCACACTTTTAGTCAGTCAGTCAGTCAGTCACACTGTCAGTCAGTCAGTCAGTCACACTGTCAGTCAGTCAGTCAGTCAGTCAGTCACTCTGTCAGTCACTCTGTCAGTCAGTCACTCTGTCAGTCACTCAATCAGTCACTCTGTCAGTCAGTCAGTCAGTCAGTCACTCTGTCAGTCAGTCAGTCAGTCTGTCAGTCAGTCTGTCACTCAGTCTGTCAGTCTCTCTGTCAGTAAGTCATTTTGTCAGTCAGTCTGTCAGTCAGTAAGTCAGTCTCTCTGTCAGTAAATCATTCTCTCTGTCAGTAAGTCAGTCACTCTGTCAGTCAGTCAGTCACACTGTCAGTCTGTCAGTCACTCTGTCAGTCACTCAGTCAGACAGTCAGTCAGTCTCTCTGTCAGTCAGTCAGTCAGACAGTCAGTCAGTCACTCTGTCAGTCAATCACTCAGTCAGTCACTCTCTCATGCAGTCAGTCACTCTGTCAGTCAGTCAGTCTGTCATTCTATCAGTCAGTAAGTCAGTCACTCTGTCAGTCAGTCATTCAGTCAGTCACTCTGTCAGTCTGTCAGTCAGTCACTCTGTCTGTCAGCCAGTCAGTCACTCAGTCAGTTAGACAGTCAGTCAGTCACTCTCTCAGTCAGTCAGTCAGTCAACCTATCAGTCAGTCAGTCAGTCAGTCTGTCAGTCAGTCACTCTGTCAGTCAGTCTGTCAGTCACTCTGTCAGTCAGTCTCTTAGTCAGTCACTCAGTCAATCAGTCAGTCAGTCTGTCAGACAGTCAGTCAGTCACTCTCTCAGTCAGTCAGTCAGACAGTCACTCTCTCATGCAATCGGTCACTCTGTCAGTCTCTCAGTCTGTCACTCTATCAGTCAGTCAGTCACTCTGTCAGTCAGTCATTCAGTCAGTCACTCTGTCAGTCAATCAGTCAGTCACTCTGTCAGTCAGTCATTCAGTCAGTCACTCTGTCAGTCACTCAGTCAGTTAGACAGTCAGTCAGTCACTCTGTCAGTCAGTCAGTCAGTCACACATTTAGTCAGTCAGTCAGTCAGTCACACTATCAGTCAGTCAGTCAGTCAGTCAGTCACTCTGTCAGTCAGTCTGTCAGTCAGTCACTCTGTCAGTCACTCAATCAGTCAGTCTGTCAGTCAGTCAGTCAGTCATTCACTCTGTCAGTCAGTCAGTCAGTCAGTCACTCTGTCAGTCAGTCAGTCAGTCACCCTATCAGTCAGTCAGTCAGTCAGTCTGTCAGTCAGTATGTCAGTCTCTCTGTCAGTAAGTCATTTTGTCAGTAAGTCTGTCAGTCAGTAAGTCAGTCTCTCTGTCAGTAAGTCATTCTCTCTGTCAGTAAGTCAGTCACTCTGTCAGTCAGTCAGTCACACTGTCAGTCTTTCAGTCACTCTGTCAGTCACTCAGTCAGACAGTCAGTCAGTCTCTCTGTCAGTCTGTCAGTCAGACAGTCAGTCAGTCACTCTGTCAGTCAATCACTCAGTCAGTCACTCTCTCATGCAGTCAGTCACTCTGTCAGTCAGTCAGTCTGTCATTCTATCAGTCAGTAAGTCAGTCACTCTGTCAGTCAGTCATTCAGTCAGTCACTCTGTCTGTCTTTCAGTCAGTCACTCTGTCAGTCAGTCAGTCAGTCACCCTATCAGTCAGTCACTCAGTCACTCTGTCAGTCAGTCTGTCAGTCAGTAAGTCAGTCTCTCTGTCAGTCAGTCAGTCACTCAGTCAATCACTCTGTCAGTCACTCAATCAGTCACTCTGTCAGTCAGTCTGTCAGTCAGTCACTCTGTCAGTCACTCAATCAGTCACTCTGTCAGTCAGTCAGTCAGTCACTCTCTCATGCAGTCAGTCACTCTGTCAGTCAGTCAGTCTGTCATTCTATCAGTCAGTAAGTCAGTCACTCTGTCAGTCAGTCATTCAGTCAGTCACTCTGTCAGTCTGTCAGTCAGTCACTCTGTCTGTCAGCCAGTCAGTCTCTCAGTCAGTTAGACAGTCAGTCAGTCACTCTGTCAGTCAGTCAGTCAGTCAACCTATCAGTCAGTCAGTCAGTCAGTCTGTCAGTCAGTCACTCTGTCAGTCAGTCTGTCAGTCACTCTGTCAGTCAGTCTCTTAGTCAGTCACTCAGTCAATCAGTCAGTCAGTCTGTCAGACAGTCAGTCAGTCACTCTCTCAGTCAGTCAGTCAGACAGTCACTCTCTCATGCAATCAGTCACTCTGTCAGTCTGTCAGTCTGTCACTCTATCAGTCAATAAGTCAGTCACTCTGTCAGTCAGTCATTCAGTCAGTCACTCTGTCAGTCACTCAGTCAGTTAGACAGTCAGTCAGTCACTCCGTCAGTCAGTCAGTCAGTCACACTATCATTCAGTCAGTCAGTCAGTCAGTCACTCTGTCAGTCACTCAATCAGTCACTCTGTCAGTCAGTCAGTCAGTCACTCTGTCAGTCAGTCAGTCAGTCACCCTATCAGTCAGTCAGTCAGTCACTCTGTCAGTCAGTCTGCCAGTCAGTCTGTCAGTCAGTAAGTCAGTCTCTCTGTCAGTAAGTCATTTTGTCAGTCAGTCAGTCAGTCACTCTGTCAGTCAGTCTGTCAGTCAGTAAGTCAGTCTGTCTGTCAGTAAGTCATTCTCTCTGTCAGTAAGTCAGTCACTCTGTCAGTCAGTCAGTCACACTGTCCGTCAGTCAGTCACTCTGTCACTCAGTCAGTCAGACAGTCAGTCAGGCACTCTGTCAGTCAATCACTCCGTCAGTCACTCTCTCTGGCAGTCAGTCACTCTGACAGTCAGTCAGTCTGTCATTCTATCAGTCAGTCAGTCAGTCACTCAGTCAGTCATTCAGTCAGTCACTCTGTCAGTCTGTCAGTCAGTCACTCTGTCAGTCAGCCAGTCAGTCACTCAGTCAGTTAGACAGTCAGTCAGTCACTCTGTCAGTCAGTCAGTCAGTGAACCTATCAGTCAGTCAGTCAGTCACTCTGTCAGTCAGTCACTCTGTCAGTCATTCAATCAGTCACTCTGTCAGTCAGTCAGTCAGTCAGTCAGTCAGTCAGTCACTCTGTCAGTCAGTCAGTCAGTCACCCTATCAGTCAGTCAGTCAGTCACTCTGTCAGTCAGTCTGTCAGTCAGTAAGTCAGTCTCTCTGTCAGTCAGTCAGTCACTCAGTCAATCACTCTGTCAGTCTGTCAGTCACTCAATCAGTCACTCTGTCAGTCAGTCAGTCAGTCACTCGGTCAGTCAGTCAGTCAGTCACCCTATCAGTCAGTCAGTCAGTCACTCTGTCAGTCAGTCTCTCAGTCAGTAAGTCAGTCTCTCTGTCAGTCAGTCAGTCACTCTGTCAGTCAGTCTCTCAGTCATTGACTCAGTCACTCAGTCAGTCAGTCTGTCAGACAGTCAGTCAGTCACTCTGTCAGTCAGTCAGTCAGTCAGTCAGTCAGACAGTCACTCTGTCAGTCAGTCAGTCAGTCAAAATGTCTGTCAGTCAGTCAGTCACTTTGTCAGTCAGTCAGTCAGTCACTCAGTCTGTCTGTCATTCAGTCAGTCACTCTGTCTATCAGTCAGTCAGTAACTCAGTCTGTCAGTCAGTCAGTTAGACAGTCAGTCAGTCAGTCACCCTGTCTGTCAGTCAGTCAGTCACTCTGTCAGTCAATCAGTCACCCTATCAGTCAGTCAATCACTCTGTCAGTCTGTCAGTCTGTCACTCTATCAGTCAGTCAGTCACTCTGTTAGTCATTCATTCAGTCAGTCACTCTCTCAGTCTGTCAGTCAGTCACTCTGTCTGTCAGTCAGTCACTCTGTCTGTCAGCCAGTCAATCACTCGGCCAGTCAGTCAGTCAGTTAGACTTTCAGTCAGTCACTCTGTCAGTCAGTCAGTCAGTCATCCTATCAGACAGTCAGTCAGTCAGTCAGTCACTCTGTCAGTCAGTCTGTCAGTCAGTCACTCTGTCAGTCACTCAATCAGTCACTCTGTCAGTCACTCAATCAGTCACTCTGTCAGTCAGTCAGTCAGTCAAAATGTCTGTCAGTCACTCAGTCACTTTGTCAGTCAGTCAGTCACTCAGTCTGTCTGTCAGTCAGTCAGTCACTCTGTCTATCAGTCAGTCAGTAACTCTGTCTGTCAGTCAGTCAGTTAGACAGTCAGTCAGTCAGTCACCCTGTCTGTCAGTCAGTCAGTCACTTTGTCAGTCAGTCAGTCACTCTCTCATGCAGTCCATCACTCTGTCAGTCTCTCAGTCTGTCACTCTATCAGTCAGTCAGTCACTCTGTCAGTCAGTCATTCAGTCAGTCACTCTGTCAGTCAATCAGTCAGTCACTCTGTCAGTCAGTCATTCAGTCAGTCACTCTGTCAGTCACTCAGTCAGTTAGACAGTCAGTCAGTCACTCTGTCAGTCAGTCAGTCAGTCACACTTTTAGTCAGTCAGTCAGTCAGTCACACTATCAGTCACTCTGTCAGTCAGTCTGTCAGTCAGTCACTCTGTCAGTCACTCAATCAGTCACTCTGTCAGTCAGTCAGTCAGTCAGTCACTCTGTCAGTCAGTCAGTCAGTCACCCTATCAGTCAGTCAGTCAGTCAGTCACTCTGTCAGTCAGTATGTCAGTCTCTCTGTCAGTAAGTCATTTTGTCAGTAAGTCTGTCAGTCAGTAAGTCAGTCTCTCTGTCAGTAAGTCATTCTCTCTGTCAGTAAGTCAGTCACTCTGTCAGTCAGTCAGTCTGTCATTCTATCAGTCAGTAAGTCAGTCACTCTGTCAGTCAGTCATTCAGTCAGTCACTCTGTCAGTCTGTCAGTCAGTCACTCTGTCTGTCAGCCAGTCAGTCACTCAGTCAGTTAGACAGTCAGTCAGTCACTCTGTCAGTCAGTCAGTCAGTCAACCTATCAGTCAGTCAGTCAGTCAGTCTGTCAGTCAGTCAGTCTGTCAGTCAGTCTGTCAGTCACTCTGTCAGTCAGTCTCTTAGTCAGTCACTCAGTCAATCAGTCAGTCAGTCTGTCAGACAGTCAGTCAGTCACTCTCTCAGTCAGTCAGTCAGACAGTCACTCTCTCATGCAATCAGTCACTTTGTCAGTCTGTCAGTCTGTCACTCTATCAGTCAATCAGTCAGTCACTCTGTCAGTCAGTCATTCAGTCAGTCACTCTGTCAGTCAGTCACTCTGTCAGTCAGTCAGTCAGTCACCCTATCAGTCAGTCAGTCAGTCACTCTGTCAGTCAGTCTGCCAGTCAGTCTGTCAGTCAGTAAGTCAGTCTCTCTGTCAGTAAGTCATTTTGTCAGTCAGTCAGTCAGTCACTCTGTCAGTCAGTCTGTCAGTCAGTCTGTCAGTCAGTAAGTCAGTCTGTCTGTCAGTAAGTCAGTCACTCTGTCAGTCAGTCAGTCACACTGTCCGTCAGTCAGTCACTCTGTCAGTCAGTCAGTCACACCGTCAGTCAGTCACTCTGTCAGTCAGTCAGACAGTCAGTCAGGCACTCTGTCAGTCAATCACTCCGTCAGTCACTCTCTCTGGCAGTCAGTCACTCTGACAGTCAGTCAGTCTGTCATTCTATCAGTCAGTCAGTCAGTCACTCAGTCAGTCATTCCATCAGTCACTCTGTCAGTCTGTCAGTCAGTCACTCTGTCAGTCAGCCAGTCAGTCACTCAGTCAGTTAGACAGTCAGTCAGTCACTCTGTCAGTCAGTCAGTCAGTGAACCTATCAGTCAGTCAGTCAGTCACTCTGTCAGTCAGTCACTCTGTCAGTCACTCAATCAGTCACTCTGTCAGTCAGTCAGTCAGTCAGTCAGTCAGTCAGTCACTCTGTCAGTCAGTCAGTCAGTCACCCTATCAGTCAGTCAGTCAGTCACTCTCTCAGTCAGTCTGTCAGTCAGTAAGTCAGTCTCTCTGTCAGTCAGTCAGTCACTCAGTCTGTCACTCTGTCAGTCACTCAATCAGTCACTCTGTCAGTCAGTCTGTCAGTCAGTCACTCTGTCAGTCACTCAATCAGTCACTCTGTCAGTCAGTCAGTCAGTCACTCTGTCAGTCAGTCAGTCAGTCACCCTATCAGTCAGTCAGTCAGTCACTCTGTCAGTCAGTAAGTCAGTCTCTCTGTCAGTCAGTCAGTCACTCTGTCAGTCAGTCTCTCAGTCATTGACTCAGTCACTCAGTCAGTCAGTCTGTCAGACAGTCAGTCAGTCACTCTGTCAGTCAGTCAGTCAGTCAGTCAGTCAGACAGTCACTCTGTCAGTCAGTCAGTCAGTCAAAATGTCTGTCAGTCAGTCAGTCACTATGTCAGTCAGTCAGTCAGTCACTCAGTCTGTCTGTCATTCAGTCAGTCACTCTGTCTATCAGTCAGTCAGTAACTCAGTCTGTCAGTCAGTCAGTTAGACAGTCAGTCAGTCAGTCAGTCAGTCAGACAGTCAGTCAGTCACTCTGTCAGTCAGTCATTCAGTCAGTCACTCTGTCAGTCAGTCCCTCTGTCTGTCAGCCAGTCAGTCACTCAGTCAGTTAGACAGTCAGTCAGTCACTCTGTCAGTCAGTCAGTCAGTCAACCTATCAGTCAGTCAGTCAGTCAACCTATCAGTCAGTCAGTCTCTCTGTCAGTCAGTCAGTCAGTCAGTCACTCTGTCAGTCAGTCTGTCAGTCACTCTGTCAGTCAGTCTCTCAGTCAGTCACTCAGTCAGTCAGTCTGTCAGACAGTCAGTCAGTCACTCTGTCTGTCAATCAGTCAGTCAGTCACCCTCTCAGTCAGTCAGTCACTCTGTCAGTCAGTCAATCAGTCACTCTGTCAGTCAGTCAGTCAGTCAGTCAATCTGTCAGTCAGTCAGTCAGTCACTCAGTCAGACAGTCACTCTCTCATGCAATCAGTCACTCTGTCAGTCTGTCAGTCTATCACTCTATCAGTCAATCAGTCAGTCACTCTGTCAGTCAGTCATTCAGTCAGTCACTCTGTCAGTCACTCAGTCAGTTAGACAGTCAGTCAGTCACTCTGTCAGTCAGTCTGTCAGTCAGTCACTCTGTCAGTCACTCAATCAGTCACTCTGTCAGTCAGTCAGTCAGTCACTCTGTCAGTCAGTCAGTCAGTCACCCTATCAGTCAGTCAGTCAGTCACTCTGTCAGTCAGTCTGTCAGTCAGTCTGTCAGTCAGTAAGTCAGTCTCTCTGTCAGTAAGTCATTTTGTCAGTCAGTCAGTCAGTCATTCTGTCAGTCAGTCTGTCAGTCAGTAAGTCAGTCTCTCTGTCAGTCAGTCAGTCACTCAGTCTGTCACTCTGTCAGTCACTCAATCAGTCACTCTGTCAGTCAGTCTGTCAGTCAGTCACTCTGTCAGTCACTCAATCAGTCACTCTGTCAGTCAGTCAGTCAGTCACTCTGTCAGTCAGTCAGTCAGTCACCCTATCACTCAGTCAGTCAGTCACTCTGTCAGTCAGTCTGTCAGTCAGTAAGTCAGTCTCTCTGTCAGTCAGTCAGTCACTCTGTCAGTCAGTCTCTCAGTCATTGACTCAGTCACTCAGTCAGTCAGTCTGTCAGACAGTCAGTCAGTCACTCTGTCAGTCAGTCAGTCAGTCAGTCAGTCAGACAGTCACTCTGTCAGTCAGTCAGTCAAAATGTCTGTCAGTCAGTCAGTCACTATGTCAGTCAGTCAGTCAGTCACTCAGTCTGTCTGTCATTCAGTCAGTCACTCTGTCTATCAGTCAGTCAGTAACTCAGTCTGTCAGTCAGTCAGTTAGACAGTCAGTCAGTCAGTCAGTCAGTCAGACAGTCAGTCAGTCACTCTGTCAGTCAGTCATTCAGTCAGTCACTCTGTCAGTCAGTCACTCTGTCTGTCAGCCAGTCAGTCACTCAGTCAGTTAGACAGTCAGTCAGTCACTCTGTCAGTCAGTCAGTCAGTCAACCTATCAGTCAGTCAGTCAGTCAACCTATCAGTCAGTCAGTCTCTCTGTCAGTCAGTCAGTCAGTCAGTCACTCTGTCAGTCAGTCTGTCAGTCACTCTGTCAGTCAGTCTCTCAGTCAGTCACTCAGTCAGTCAGTCTGTCAGACAGTCAGTCAGTCACTCTGTCTGTCAATCAGTCAGTCAGTCACCCTCTCAGTCAGTCAGTCACTCTGTCAGTCAGTCAATCAGTCACTCTGTCAGTCAGTCAGTCAGTCAGTCAATCTGTCAGTCAGTCAGTCTGTCACCCTATCAGTCACTCTGTCAGTCAGTCTCTCAGTCAGTAACTCAGTCAATCAGTCAGTCAGTCTGTCAGACAGTCAGTCAGTCACTCTCTCAGTCAGTCAGTCAGTCACTCAGTCAGACAGTCACTCTCTCATGCAATCAGTCACTCTGTCAGTCTGTCAGTCTATCACTCTATCAGTCAATCAGTCAGTCACTCTGTCAGTCAGTCATTCAGTCAGTCACTCTGTCAGTCACTCAGTCAGTTAGACAGTCAGTCAGTCACTCTGTCAGTCAGTCTGTCAGTCAGTCACTCTGTCAGTCACTCAATCAGTCACTCTGTCAGTCAGTCAGTCAGTCACTCTGTCAGTCAGTCAGTCAGTCACCCTATCAGTCAGTCAGTCAGTCACTCTGTCAGTCAGTCTGTCAGTCAGTCTGTCAGTCAGTAAGTCAGTCTCTCTGTCAGTAAGTCATTTTGTCAGTCAGTCAGTCAGTCATTCTGTCAGTCAGTCTGTCAGTCAGTAAGTCAGTCTCTCTGTCAGTAAGTCATTCTCTCTGTCAGTAAGTCAGTCACTCTGTCAGTCAATCAGTCACACTGTCCGTCAGTCAGTCACTCTGTTAGTCAGTCAGTCACACCGTCAGTCAGTCACTCTGTCAGTCAGTCAGACAGTCAGTCAGGCACTCTGTCAGTCAATCACTCCGTCAGTCACTCTCTCTGGCAGTCAGTCACTCTGACAGTCAGTCAGTCTCTCATTCTATCAGTCAGTCACTCAGTCAGTCATTCAGTCAGTCACTCTGTCAGTCTGTCAGTCAGTCACTCTGTCAGTCAGCCAGTCAGTCACTCAGTCAGTTAGACAGTCAGTCAGTCACTCTGTCAGTCAGTCAGTCAGTGAACCTATCAGTCAGTCAGTCAGTCACTCTGTCAGTCAGTCACTCTGTCAGTCACCCAATCAGTCACTCTGTCAGTCAGTCAGTCAGTCAGTCAGTCAGTCAGTCACTCTGTCAGTCAGTCAGTCAGTCACCCTATCAGTCAGTCAGTCAGTCACTCTGTCAGTCAGTCTGTCAGTCAGTAAGTCAGTCTCTCTGTCAGTCAGTCAGTCACTCAGTCAGTCACTCTGTCAGTCACTCAATCAGTCAGTCTGTCAGTCAGTCTGTCAGTCAGTCACTCTGTCAGTCACTCAATCAGTCACTCTGTCTGTCAGTCAGTCAGTCAGACAGTCACTCTGTCAGTCAGTCAGTCAGTCAAAATGTCTGTCAGTCAGTCAGTCACTTTGTCACTCAGTCAGTCAGTCACTCAGTCTGTCTGTCATTCAGTCAGTCACTCTGTCTATCAGTCAGTCAGTAACTCAGTCTGTCAGTCAGTCAGTTAGACAGTCAGTCAGTCAGTCACCCTGTCTGTCAGTCAGTCAGTCACTCTGTCAGTCAATCAGTCACCCTATCAGTCAGTCAATCACTCTGTCAGTCTGTCAGTCTGTCACTCTATCAGTCAGTCAGTCACTCTGTCAGACAGTCATTAAGTCAGTCACTCTGTCAGTCAGTCATTCAGTCAGTCACTCTGTCAGTCTGTCAGTCACTCACTCTGTCTGTCAGTCAGTCACTCTGTCTGTCAGCCAGTCAATCACTCGGCCAGTCAGTCAGTCAGTTAGACTTTCAGTCAGTCACTCTGTCAGTCAGTCAGTCAGTCAGTCACTCTGTCAGTCAGTCAGTCAGTCTGTCAGTCAGTCTGTCAGTCAGTATGTCAGTCTCTCTGTCAGTAAGTCATTTTGTCAGTCAGTCTGTCAGTCAGTAAGTCAGTCTCTCTGTCAGTAAATCATTCTCTCTGTCAGTAAGTCAGTCACTCTGTCAGTCAGTCAGTCACACTGTCAGTCTGTCAGTCACTCTGTCAGTCACTCAGTCAGACAGTCAGTCAGTCTCTCTGTCAGTCAGTCAGTCAGACAGTCAGTCAGTCACTCTGTCAGTCAATCACTCAGTCAGTCACTCTCTCATGCAGTCAGTCACTCTGTCAGTCAGTCAGTCTGTCATTCTATCAGTCAGTAAGTCAGTCACTCTGTCAGTCAGTCAGTAAGTCAGTCACTCTGTCAGTCAGTCATTCAGTCAGTCACTCTGTCAGTCTGTCAGTCAGTCACTCTGTCTGTCAGCCAGTCAGTCACTCAGTCAGTTAGACAGTCAGTCAGTCACTCTCTCAGTCAGTCAGTCAGTCAACCTATCAGTCAGTCAGTCAGTCAGTCTGTCAGTCAGTCACTCTGTCAGTCAGTCTGTCAGTCACTCTGTCAGTCAGTCTCTTAGTCAGTCACTCAGTCAATCAGTCACTCAGTCTGTCAGACAGTCAGTCAGTCACTCTCTCAGTCAGTCAGTCAGACAGTCACTCTCTCATGCAATCGGTCACTCTGTCAGTCTCTCAGTCTGTCACTCTATCAGTCAGTCAGTCAGTCACACTTTTAGTCAGTCAGTCAGTCAGTCACACTATCAGTCAGTCAGTCAGTCAGTCAGTCTGTCAGTCAGTCACTCTGTCAGTCACTCAATCAGTCAGTCTGTCAGTCAGTCAGTCAGTCATTCACTCTGTCAGTCAGTCCGTCAGTCAGTCACTCTGTCAGTCAGTCAGTCACACCGTCAGTCAGTCACTCTGTCAGTCAGTCTGTCAGTCAGTAAGTCAGTCTCTCTGTCAGTCAGTCAGTCACTCTGTCAGTCAGTCTCTCAGTCAGTGACTCAGTCACTCAGTCAGTCAGTCTGTCAGACAGTCAGTCACTCTGTCAGTCAGTCAGTCAGTCAGTCAGACAGTCACTCTGTCAGTCAGTCAGTCAGTCAAAATGTCTGTCAGTCAGTCAGTCACTTTGTCAGTCAGTCAGTCACTCAGTCTGTCTGTCAGTCAGTCAGTCACTCTGTCTATCAGTCAGTCAATAACTCTGTCTGTCAGTCAGTCAGTTAGACAGTCAGTCAGTCAGTCACCCTGTCTGTCAGTCAGTCAGTCACTCTGTCAGTCAATCAGTCACCCTATCAGTCAGTCAGTCAGTCACTCTCTCATGCAGTCCATCACTCTGTCAGTCTCTCAGTCTGTCACTCTATCAGTCTTCAGTCACTCTGTCAGTCAGTCATTCAGTCAGTCACTCTGTCAGTCAATCAGTCAGTCACTCTGTCAGTCAGTCATTCAGTCAGTCACTCTGTCAGTCACTCAGTCAGTCAGACAGTCAGTCAGTCACTCTGTCAGTCATTCAGTCAGTCACACTTTTAGTCAGTCAGTCAGTCAGTCACACTGTCAGTCAGTCAGTCAGTCACACTGTCAGTCAGTCAGTCAGTCAGTCAGTCACTCTGTCAGTCAGTCTGTCAGTCAGTCACTCTGTCAGTCACTCAATCAGTCACTCTGTCAGTCAGTCAGTCAGTCAGTCACTCTGTCAGTCAGTCAGTCAGTCTGTCAGTCAGTCTGTCAGTCAGTATGTCAGTCTCTCTGTCAGTAAGTCATTTTGTCAGTCAGTCTGTCAGTCAGTAAGTCAGTCTCTCTGTCAGTAAATCATTCTCTCTGTCAGTAAGTCAGTCACTCTGTCAGTCAGTCACACTGTCAGTCTGTCAGTCACTCTGTCAGTCACTCAATCAGACAGTCAGTCAGTCTCTCTGTCAGTCAGTCAGTCAGACAGTCAGTCACTCTGTCAGTCAATCACTCAGTCAGTCACTCTCTCATTCAGTCAGTCACTCTGTCAGTCTGTCAGTCAGTCACTCTGTCTGTCAGCCAGTCAGTCACTCAGTCAGTTAGACAGTCAGTCAGTCACTCTCTCAGTCAGTCAGTCAGTCAACCTATCAGTCAGTCAGTCAGTCAGTCTGTCAGTCAGTCACTCTGTCAGTCAGTCTGTCAGTCACTCTGTCAGTCAGTCTCTTAGTCAGTCACTCAGTCAATCCGTCAGTCAGTCTGTCAGACAGTCAGTAAGTCACTCTCTCAGTCAGTCAGTCAGACAGTCACTCTCTCATGCAATCGGTCACTCTGTCAGTCTCTCAGTCTGTCACTCTATCAGTCAGTCAGTCACTCTGTCAGTCAGTCATTCAGTCAGTCACTCTGTCAGTCAATCAGTCTGTCACTCTGTCAGTCAGTCATTCAGTCAGTCACTCTGTCAGTCACTCAGTCAGTTAGACAGTCAGTCAGTCACTCTGTCAGTCAGTCAGTCAGTCACACATTTAGTCAGTCAGTCAGTCAGTCACACTGTCAGTCAGTCAGTCAGTCACTCTGTCAGTCAGTCTGTCAGTCAGTCACTCTGTCAGTCACTCAATCAGTCAGTCAGTCAGTCAGTCAGTCAGTCATTCACTCTGTCAGTCAGTCAGTCAGTCAGTCACTCTGTCAGTCAGTCAGTCAGTCACCCTATCAGTCAGTCAGTCAGTTAGTCTGTCAGTCAGTCTGTCAGTCAGTATGTCAGTCTCTCTGTCAGTAAGTCATTTTGTCAGTCAGTCTGTCAGTCTCTCTGTCAGTCAGTCAGTCACTCTGTCAGTCAGTCTCTCAGTCAGTGACTCAGTCACTCAGTCAGTCAGTCTGTCAGACAGTCAGTCACTCTGTCAGTCAGTCAGTCAGTCAGTCAGACAGTCACTCTGTCAGTCAGTCAGTCAAAATGTCTGTCAGTCAGTCAGTCACTTTGTCAGTCAGTCAGTCACTCAGTCTGTCTGTCAGTCAGTCAGTCACTCTGTCTATCAGTCAGTCAGTAACTCTGTCTGTCAGTCAGTCAGTTAGACAGTCAGTCAGTCAGTCACCCTGTCTGTCAGTCAGTCAGTCACTCTGTCAGTCAATCAGTCACCCTATCAGTCCGTCAGTCAGTCACTCTCTCATGCAGTCCATCACTCTGTCAGTCTCTCAGTCTGTCACTCTATCAGTCAGTCAGTCACTCTGTCAGTCAGTCATTCAGTCAGTCACTCTGTCAGTCAATCAGTCAGTCACTCTGTCAGTCAGTCATTCAGTCAGTCACTCTGTCAGTCACTCAGTCAGTCAGACAGTCAGTCAGTCACTCTGTCAGTCATTCAGTCAGTCACACTTTTAGTCAGTCAGTCAGTCAGTCACACTGTCAGTCAGTCAGTCAGTCACACTGTCAGTCAGTCAGTCAGTCAGTCAGTCACTCTGTCAGTCAGTCTGTCAGTCAGTCACTCTGTCAGTCACTCAATCAGTCACTCTGTCAGTCAGTCAGTCAGTCAGTCACTCTGTCAGTCAGTCAGTCAGTCTGTCAGTCAGTCTGTCAGTCAGTATGTCAGTCTCTCTGTCAGTAAGTCATTTTGTCAGTCAGTCTGTCAGTCAGTAAGTCAGTCTCTCTGTCAGTAAATCATTCTCCCTGTCAGTAAGTCAGTCACTCTGTCAGTCAGTCAGTCACACTGTCAGTCTGTCAGTCACTCTGTCAGTCACTCAGTCAGACAGTCAGTCAGTCTCTCTGTCAGTCAGTCAGTCAGACAGTCAGTCACTCTGTCAGTCAATCACTCAGTCAGTCACTCTCTCATTCAGTCAGTCACTCTGTCAGTCTGTCAGTCAGTCACTCTGTCTGTCAGCCAGTCAGTCACTCAGTCAGTTAGACAGTCAGTCAGTCACTCTCTCAGTCAGTCAGTCAGTCAACCTATCAGTCAGTCAGTCAGTCAGTCTGTCAGTCAGTCACTCTGTCAGTCAGTCTGTCAGTCACTCTGTCAGTCAGTCTCTTAGTCAGTCACTCAGTCAATCCGTCAGTCAGTCTGTCAGACAGTCAGTCAGTCACTCTCTCAGTCAGTCAGTCAGACAGTCACTCTCTCATGCAATCGGTCACTCTGTCAGTCTCTCAGTCTGTCACTCTATCAGTCAGTCAGTCACTCTGTCAGTCAGTCATTCAGTCAGTCACTCTGTCAGTCAATCAGTCAGTCACTCTGTCAGTCAGTCATTCAGTCAGTCACTCTGTCAGTCACTCAGTCAGTTAGACAGTCAGTCAGTCACTCTGTCAGTCAGTCAGTCAGTCACACATTTAGTCAGTCAGTCAGTCAGTCACACTGTCAGTCAGTCAGTCAGTCACTCTGTCAGTCAGTCTGTCAGTCAGTCACTCTGTCAGTCACTCAATCAGTCAGTCAGTCAGTCAGTCAGTCAGTCATTCACTCTGTCAGTCAGTCAGTCAGTCAGTCACTCTGTCAGTCAGTCAGTCAGTCACCCTATCAGTCAGTCAGTCAGTCAGTCTCTCAGTCAGTCTGTCAGTCAGTATGTCAGTCTCTCTGTCAGTAAGTCATTTTGTCAGTCAGTCTGTCAGTCTCTCTGTCAGTCAGTCAGTCACTCTGTCAGTCACTCTGTCAGTCAGTCTCTCAGTCAGTGACTCAGTCACTCAGTCAGTCAGTCTGTCAGACAGTCAGTCACTCTGTCAGTCAGTCAGTCAGTCAGTCAGACAGTCACTCTGTCAGTCAGTCAGTCAGTCAAAATGTCTGTCAGTCAGTCAGTCACTTTGTCAGTCAGTCAGTCACTCAGTCTGTCTGTCAGTCAGTCAGTCACTCTGTCTATCAGTCAGTCAGTAACTCTGTCTGTCAGTCAGTCAGTTAGACAGTCAGTCAGTCAGTCACCCTGTCTGTCAGTCAGTCAGTCACTCTGTCAGTCAATCAGTCACCCTATCAGTCAGTCAGTCAGTCACTCTCTCATGCAGTCCATCACTCTGTCAGTCTCTCAGTCTGTCACTCTATCAGTCAGTCAGTCACTCTGTCAGTCAGTCATTCAGTCAGTCACTCTGTCAGTCAATCAGTCAGTCACTCTGTCAGTCAGTCATTCAGTCAGTCACTCTGTCAGTCACTCAGTCAGTCAGACAGTCAGTCAGTCACTCTGTCAGTCATTCAGTCAGTCACACTTTTAGTCAGTCAGTCAGTCAGTCACACTGTCAGTCAGTCAGTCAGTCACACTGTCAGTCAGTCAGTCAGTCAGTCAGTCACTCTGTCAGTCAGTCTGTCAGTCAGTCACTCTGTCAGTCACTCAATCAGTCACTCTGTCAGTCAGTCAGTCAGTCAGTCACTCTGTCAGTCAGTCAGTCTGTCAGTCAGTCTGTCAGTCAGTATGTTAGTCTCTCTGTCAGTAAGTCATTTTGTCAGTCAGTCTGTCAGTCAGTAAGTCAGTCTTTCTGTCAGTAAATCATTCTCTCTGTCAGTAAGTCAGTCACTCTGTCAGTCAGTCAGTCACACTGTCAGTCTGTCAGTCACTCTGTCAGTCACTCAGTCAGACAGTCAGACAGTCTCTCTGTCAGTCAGTCAGTCAGACAGTCAGTCACTCTGTCAGTCAATCACTCAGTCAGTCACTCTCTCATTCAGTCAGTCACTCTGTCAGTCTGTCAGTCAGTCACTCTGTCTGTCAGCCAGTCAGTCACTCAGTCAGTTAGACAGTCAGTCAGTCACTCTCTCAGTCAGTCAGTCAGTCAACCTATCAGTCAGTCAGTCAGTCAGTCTGTCAGTCAGTCACTCTGTCAGTCAGTCTGTCAGTCACTCTGTCAGTCAGTCTCTTAGTCAGTCACTCAGTCAATCCGTCAGTCAGTCTGTCAGACAGTCAGTCAGTCACTCTCTCAGTCAGTCAGTCAGACAGTCACTCTCTCATGCAATCGGTCACTCTGTCAGTCTCTCAGTCTGTCACTCTATCAGTCAGTCAGTCACTCTGTCAGTCAGTCATTCAGTCAGTCACTCTGTCAGTCAATCAGTCAGTCACTCTGTCAGTCAGTCATTCAGTCAGTCACTCTGTCAGTCACTCAGTCAGTTAGACAGTCAGTCAGTCACTCTGTCAGTCAGTCAGTCAGTCACACATTTAGTCAGTCAGTCAGTCAGTCACACTGTCAGTCAGTCAGTCAGTCACTCGGTCAGTCAGTCTGTCAGTCAGTCACTCTGTCAGTCACTCAATCAGTCAGTCTGTCAGTCAGTCAGTCAGTCATTCACTCTGTCAGTCAGTCAGTCAGTCAGTCACTCTGTCAGTCAGTCAGTCAGTCACCCTATCAGTCAGTCAGTCAGTCAGTCTGTCAGTCAGTCTGTCAGTCAGTATGTCAGTCTCTCTGTCAGTAAGTCATTTTGTCAGTCAGTCTGTCAGTCAGTAAATCAGTCTCTCTGTCAGTAAGTCATTCTCTCTGTCAGTAAGTCAGTCACTCTGTCAGTCAGTCAGTCACACTGTCAGTCTGTCAGTCACTCTGTCAGTCACTCAGTCAGACAGTCAGTCAGTCTCTCTGTCAGTCAGTCAGTCACTCAGTCAATCACTCTGTCAGTCACTCAATCAGTCACTCTGTCAGTCAGTCTGTCAGTCAGTCACTCTGTCAGTCACTCAATCAGTCACTCTGTCAGTCAGTCAGTCAGTCACTCTGTCAGTCAGTCAGTCAGTCAGTCACCCTATCAGTCAGTCAGTCAGTCACTCTGTCAGTCAGTCTGTCAGTCAGTAAGTAAGTCTCTCTGTCAGTCAGTCAGTCACTCTGTCAGTCAGTCTCTCAGTCATTGACTCAGTCACTCAGTCAGTCAGTCTGTCAGACAGTCAGTCAGTCACTCTGTCAGTCAGTCAGTCAGTCAGTCAGACAGTCACTCTGTCAGTCAGTCAGTCAGTCAAAATGTCTGTCAGTCAGTCAGTCACTTTGTCAGTCAGTCAGTCAGTCACTCAGTCTGTCTGTCATTCAGTCAGTCACTCTGTCTATCAGTCAGTCAGTAACTCAGTCCGTCAGTCAGTCAGTTAGACAGTCAGTCAGTCAGTTACCCTGTCTGTCAGTCAGTCAGTCACTCTGTCAGTCAATCAGTCACCCTATCAGTCAGTCAATCACTCTGTCAGTCTGTCAGTCTGTCACTCTATCAGTCAGTCAGTCACTCTGTCAGTCAGTCATTCAGTCAGTCACTCTCTCAGTCTGTCAGTCAGTCACTCTGTCTGTCAGCCAGTCAATCACTCGGCCAGTCAGTCAGTCAGTTAGACTTTCAGTCAGTCACTCTGTCAGTCAGTCAGTCAGTCATCCTATCACACAGTCAGTCAGTCAGTCACTCACTCTGTCAGTCAGTCTGTCAGTCACTCACTCTGTCAGTCACTCAATCAGTCACTCTGTCAGTCAGTCAGTCAGTCAGACAGTCACTCTGTCAGTCAGTCAGTCAGTCAAAATGTCTGTCAGTCAGTCAGTCACTTTGTCAGTCAGTCAGTCACTCAGTCTGTCTGTCAGTCAGTCAGTCACTCTGTCTATCAGTCAGTCAGTAACTCTGTCTGTCAGTCAGTCAGTTAGACAGTCAGTCAGTCAGTCACCCTGTCTGTCAGTCAGTCAGTCACTCTGTCAGTCAATCAGTCACCCTATCAGTCAGTCAGTCAGTCACTCTCTCATGCAGTCCATCACTCTGTCAGTCTCTCAGTCTGTCACTCTATCAGTCAGTCAGTCACTCTGTCAGTCAGTCATTCAGTCAGTCACTCTGTCAGTCAATCAGTCAGTCACTCTGTCAGTCAGTCATTCAGTCAGTCACTCTGTCAGTCACTCAGTCAGTTAGACAGTCAGTCAGTCACTCTGTCAGTCAGTCAGTCAGTCACACTTTTAGTCAGTCAGTCAGTCAGTCACACTATCAGTCAGTCAGTCAGTCAGTCAGTCACTCTGTCAGTCAGTCTGTCAGTCAGTCACTCTGTCAGTCACTCAATCAGTCACTCTGTCAGTCAGTCAGTCAGTCAGTCACTCTGTCAGTCAGTCAGTCAGTCAGTCACTCTGTCAGTCAGTCAGTCAGTCACCCTATCAGTCAGTCAGTCAGTATGTCAGTCTCTCTGTCAGTAAGTCATTTTGTCAGTAAGTCTGTCAGTCAGTAAGTCAGTCTCTCTGTCAGTAAGTCATTCTCTCTGTCAGTAAGTCAGTCACTCTGTCAGTCAGTCAGTCACACTGTCAGTCTTTCAGTCACTCTGTCAGTCACTCAGTCAGACAGTCAGTCTCTCTGTCAGTCTGTCAGTCAGACAGTCAGTCAGTCACTCTGTCAGTCAGTCAGTCTGTCAGTCACTCAGTCAGTAAGTCAGTCACTCTGTCAGTCAGTCATTCAGTCAGTCACTCTGTCAGTCTGTCAGTCAGTCACTCTGTCTGTCAGCCAGTCAGTCACTCAGTCAGTTAGACAGTCAGTCAGTCACTCTGTCAGTCAGTCAGTCAGTCAACCTATCAGTCAGTCAGTCACTCTGTCAGTCATTCATTCAGTCAGTCACTCTCTCAGTCTGTCAGTCAGTCACTCTGTCTGTCAGTCAGTCACTCTGTCTGTCAGCCAGTCAATCACTCGGCCAGTCAGTCAGTCAGTTAGACTTTCAGTCAGTCACTCTGTCAGTCAGTCAGTCAGTCATCCTATCAGACAGTCAGTCAGTCAGTCAGTCACTCTGTCAGTCAGTCTGTCAGTCAGTCACTCTGTCAGTCACTCAATCAGTCACTCTGTCAGTCAGTCAGTCAGTCAGACAGTCACTCTGTCAGTCAGTCAGTCAGTCAAAATGTCTGTCAGTCACTCAGTCACTTTGTCAGTCAGTCAGTCACTCAGTCTGTCTGTCAGTCAGTCAGTCACTCTGTCTATCAGTCAGTCAGTAACTCTGTCTGTCAGTCAGTCAGTTAGACAGTCAGTCAGTCAGTCACCCTGTCTGTCAGTCAATCAGTCACTCTGTCAGTCAATCAGTCACCCTATCAGTCAGTCAGTCAGTCACTCTCTCATGCAGTCCATCACTCTGTCAGTCTCTCAGTCTGTCACTCTATCAGTCAGTCAGTCACTCTGTCAGTCAGTCATTCAGTCAGTCACTCTGTCAGTCAATCAGTCAGTCACTCTGTCAGTCAGTCATTCAGTCAGTCACTCTGTCAGTCACTCAGTCAGTTAGACAGTCAGTCAGTCACTCTGTTAGTCAGTCAGTCAGTCACACTTTTAGTCAGTCAGTCAGTCAGTCACACTATCAGTCACTCTGTCAGTCAGTCTGTCAGTCAGTCACTCTGTCAGTCACTCAATCAGTCACTCTGTCAGTCAGTCAGTCAGTCAGTCACTCTGTCAGTCAGTCAGTCAGTCAGTCACTCTGTCAGTCAGTCAGTCAGTCACCCTATCAGTCAGTCAGTCAGTCAGTCACTCTGTCAGTCAGTATGTCAGTCTCTCTGTCAGTAAGTCATTTTGTCAGTAAGTCTGTCAGTCAGTAAGTCAGTCTCTCTGTCAGTAAGTCATTCTCTCTGTCAGTAAGTCAGTCACTCTGTCAGTCAGTCAGTCTGTCATTCTATCAGTCAGTAAGTCAGTCACTCTGTCAGTCAGTCATTCAGTCAGTCACTCTGTCAGTCTGTCAGTCAGTCACTCTGTCTGTCAGCCAGTCAGTCACTCAGTCAGTTAGACAGTCAGTCAGTCACTCTGTCAGTCAGTCAGTCAGTCAACCTATCAGTCAGTCAGTCAGTCAGTCTGTCAGTCAGTCAGTCTGTCAGTCAGTCTGTCAGTCACTCTGTCAGTCAGTCTCTTAGTCAGTCACTCAGTCAATCAGTCAGTCAGTCTGTCAGACAGTCAGTCAGTCACTCTCTCAGTCAGTCAGTCAGACAGTCACTCTCTCATGCAATCAGTCACTTTGTCAGTCTGTCAGTCTGTCACTCTATCAGTCAATCAGTCAGTCACTCTGTCAGTCAGTCATTCAGTCAGTCACTCTGTCAGTCACTCAGTCAGTTAGACAGTCAGTCAGTCACACTGTCAGTCAGTCAGTCAGTCACACTATCATTCAGTCAGTCAGTCAGTCAGTCACTCTGTCAGTCAGTCTGTCAGTCAGTCACTCTGTCAGTCACTCAATCAGTCACTCTGTCAGTCAGTCAGTCAGTCACTCTGTCAGTCAGTCAGTCAGTCACCCTATCAGTCAGTCAGTCAGTCACTCTGTCAGTCAGTCTGCCAGTCAGTCTGTCAGTCAGTAAGTCAGTCTCTCTGTCAGTAAGTCATTTTGTCAGTCAGTCAGTCAGTCACTCTGTCAGTCAGTCTGTCAGTCAGTCTGTCAGTCAGTAAGTCAGTCTGTCTGTCAGTAAGTCAGTCACTCTGTCAGTCAGTCAGTCACACTGTCCGTCAGTCAGTCACTCTGTCAGTCAGTCAGTCACACCGTCAGTCAGTCACTCTGTCAGTCAGTCAGACAGTCAGTCAGGCACTCTGTCAGTCAATCACTCCGTCAGTCACTCTCTCTGGCAGTCAGTCACTCTGACAGTCAGTCAGTCTGTCATTCTATCAGTCAGTCAGTCAGTCACTCAGTCAGTCATTCCATCAGTCACTCTGTCAGTCTGTCAGTCAGTCACCCTGTCAGTCAGCCAGTCAGTCACTCAGTCAGTTAGACAGTCAGTCAAACACTCTGTTAGTCAGTCAGTCAGTGAACCTATCAGTCAGTCAGTCAGTCACTCTGTCAGTCAGTCACTCTGTCAGTCACTCAATCAGTCACTCTGTCAGTCAGTCAGTCAGTCAGTCAGTCAGTCAGTCACTCTGTCAGTCAGTCAGTCAGTCACCCTATCAGTCAGTCAGTCAGTCACTCTGTCAGTCAGTCTGTCAGTCAGTAAGTCAGTCTCTCTGTCAGTCAGTCAGTCACTCAGTCTGTCACTCTGTCAGTCACTCAATCAGTCACTCTGTCAGTCAGTCTGTCAGTCAGTCACTCTGTCAGTCACTCAATCAGTCACTCTGTCAGTCAGTCAGTCAGTCACTCTGTCAGTCAGTCAGTCAGTCACCCTATCAGTCAGTCAGTCAGTCACTCTGTCAGTGAGTCTGTCAGTCAGTAAGTCAGTCTCTCTGTCAGTCAGTCAGTCACTCTGTCAGTCAGTCTCTCAGTCATTGACTCAGTCACTCAGTCAGTCAGCCTGTCAGACAGTCAGTCAGTCACTCTGTCAGTCAGTCAGTCAGTCAGTCAGTCAGACAGTCACTCTGTCAGTCAGTCAGTCAGTCAAAATGTCTGTCAGTCAGTCAGTCACTATGTCAGTCAGTCAGTCAGTCACTCAGTCTGTCTGTCATTCAGTCAGTCACTCTGTCTATCAGTCAGTCAGTAACTCAGTCTGTCAGTCAGTCAGTTAGACAGTCAGTCAGTCAGTCAGTCAGTCAGACAGTCAGTCAGTCACTCTGTCAGTCAGTCATTCAGTCAGTCACTCTGTCAGTCAGTCACTCTGTCTGTCAGCCAGTCAGTCACTCAGTCAGTTAGACAGTCAGTCAGTCACTCTGTCAGTCAGTCAGTCAGTCAACCTATCAGTCAGTCAGTCAGTCAACCTATCAGTCAGTCAGTCTCTCTGTCAGTCAGTCAGTCAGTCAGTCACTCTGTCAGTCAGTCTGTCAGTCACTCTGTCAGTCAGTCTCTCAGTCAGTCACTCAGTCAGTCAGTCTGTCAGACAGTCAGTCAGTCACTCTGTCTGTCAATCAGTCAGTCAGTCACCCTCTCAGTCAGTCAGTCACTCTGTCAGTCAGTCAATCAGTCACTCTGTCTGTCAGTCAGTCAGTCAGTCAATCTGTCAGTCAGTCAGTCTGTCACCCTATCAGTCACTCTGTCAGTCAGTCTCTCATTCAGTGACTCAGTCAATCAGTCAGTCAGTCTGTCAGACAGTCAGTCAGTCACTCTCTCCGTCAGTCAGTCAGTCACTCAGTCAGACAGTCACTCTCTCATGCAATCAGTCACTCTGTCAGTCTGTCAGTCTGTCACTCTATCAGTCAATCAGTCAGTCACTCTGTCAGTCACTCAGTCAGTTAGACAGTCAGTCAGTCACTCTGTCAGTCAGTCAGTCAGTCACCCTATCATTCAGTCAGTCAGTCAGTCAGTCACTCTGTCAGTCAGTCTGTCAGTCAGTCACTCTGTCAGTCACTCAATCAGTCACTCTGTCAGTCAGTCAGTCAGTCACTCTGTCAGTCAGTCAGTCAGTCACCCTATCAGTCAGTCAGTCAGTCACTCTGTCAGTCAGTCTGTCAGTCAGTCTGTCAGTCAGTAAGTCAGTCTCTCTGTCAGTAAGTCATTTTGTCAGTCAGTCAGTCAGTCATTCTGTCAGTCAGTCTGTCAGTCAGTAAGTCAGTCTCTCTGTCAGTAAGTCATTCTCTCTGTCAGTAAGTCAGTCACTCTGTCAGTCAGTCAGTCACACTGTCCGTCAGTCAGTCACTCTGTTAGTCAGTCAGTCACACCGTCAGTCAGTCACTCTGTCAGTCAGTCAGACAGTCAGTCAGGCACTCTGTCAGTCAATCACTCCGTCAGTCACTCTCTCTGGCAGTCAGTCACTCTGACAGTCAGTCAGTCTCTCATTCTATCAGTCAGTCAGTCAGTCACTCAGTCAGTCATTCAGTCAGTCACTCTGTCAGTCTGTCAGTCAGTCACTCTGTCAGTCAGCCAGTCAGTCACTCAGTCAGTTAGACAGTCAGTCAGTCACTCTGTCAGTCAGTCAGTCAGTGAACCTATCAGTCAGTCAGTCAGTCACTCTGTCAGTCAGTCACTCTGTCAGTCACCCAATCAGTCACTCTGTCAGTCAGTCAGTCAGTCAGTCAGTCAGTCAGTCACTCTGTCAGTCAGTCAGTCAGTCACCCTATCAGTCAGTCAGTCAGTCACTCTGTCAGTCAGTCTGTCAGTCAGTAAGTCAGTCTCTCTGTCAGTCAGTCAGTCACTCAGTCAGTCACTCTGTCAGTCACTCAATCAGTCACTCTGTCAGTCACTCAATCAGTCACTCTGTCAGTCAGTCACTCTGTCAGTCACTCAATCAGTCACTCTGTCAGTCAGTCAGTCAGTCAGACAGTCACTCTGTCAGTCAGTCAGTCAGTCAAAATGTCTGTCAGTCAGTCAGTCACTTTGTCAGTCAGTCAGTCAGTCACTCAGTCTGTCTGTCATTCAGTCAGTCACTCTGTCTATCAGTCAGTCAGTAACTCAGTCTGTCAGTCAGTCAGTTAGACAGTCAGTCAGTCAGTCACCCTGTCTGTCAGTCAGTCAGTCACTCTGTCAGTCAATCAGTCACCCTATCAGTCAGTCAATCACTCTGTCAGTCTGTCAGTCTGTCACTCTATCAGTCAGTCAGTCACTCTGTCAGTCAGTCATTCAGTCAGTCACTCTGTCAGTCAGTCATTCAGTCAGTCACTCTGTCAGTCTGTCAGTCACTCACTCTGTCTGTCAGTCAGTCACTCTGTCTGTCAGCCAGTCAATCACTCGGCCAGTCAGTCAGTCAGTTAGACTTTCAGTCAGTCACTCTGTCAGTCAGTCAGTCAGTCATCCTATCAGACAGTCAGTCAGTCAGTCAGTCACTCTGTCAGGCACTCAATCAGTCACTCTGTCAGTCAGTCAGTCAGTCAGTCACTCTGTCAGTCAGTCAGTCACCCTATAGTCAGTCAGTCAGTCACTCTGTCAAACATTCACCCTATCAGTCAGTCAGTCAGTCGCTCTCTCATGCAGTCCCATCACTCTGTCAGTCTGTCAGTCTGTCACTCTATCAGTCAGTCAGTCACTCTGTCAGTCAGTCATTCAGTCAGTCACTCTGTCAGTCAATCTGTCAGTCACTCTGTCAGTCAGTCATTCAGTCAGTCACTCTGTCAGTCACTCAGTCAGTTAGACAGTCAGTCACTCTGTCAGTCAGTCAGTTACACTATCAGTCAGTCAGTCAGTCAGTCAGTCACTCTGTCAGTCAGTCAGTCAGTCAGTCACTCTGTCAGTCACTCAATCAGTCACTCTGTCAGTCAGTCAGTCAGTCACTCTGTCAGTCAGTCAGTCAGTCACCCTATCAGTCAGTCCAGTCAGTCAGTCTGTCAGTATGTCAGTCTCTCTGTCAGTAAGTCATTTTGTCAGTCAGTCAGTCAGTCACTCTGTCAGTCAGTCTGTCAGTCAGTAAGTCAGTCTCTCTGTCAGTAAGTCATTCTCTCTGTCAGTAAGTCAGTCACTCTGTCAGTCAGTCAGTCATTTTGTCAGTCAGTCAGTCAGTCACTCTGGCAGTCAGTCTGTCAGTCAGTAAGTCAGTCTCTCTGTCAGTAAGTCATTCTCTCTGTCAGTAAGTCAGTCACTCTGTCAGTCAGTCAGTCACACTGTCAGTCAGTCAGTCACTCTGTCAGTCACTCAGTCAGACAGTCAGTCAGTCTCTCTGTCAGTCAATCACTCAGTCAGTCACTCTCTCATGCAGTCAGTCACTCTGTCAGTCAGTCAGTCAGTCAGTAAGTCTGTCATTCTATCAGTCAGTCACTCTGTCAGTCAGTCTGTCAGTCAGTCACTCTGTCAGTCACTCAATCAGTCACTCTGTCAGTCAGTCAGTCAGTCACTCTGTCAGTCAGTCAGTCAGTCACCCTATCAGTCAGTCAGTCAGTCAGTCTGTCAGTCAGTCTGACATTCAGTATGTCAGTCTCTTTGTCAGTAAGTCATTTTGTCAGTCAGTCAGTCACTCTGTCAGTCAGTCTGTCAGTCAGTAAGTCAGTCTCTCTGTCAGTAAGTCAGTCTCTCTGTCAGTAAGTCATTCTCTCTGTCAGTAAGTCAGTCACTCTGTCAGTCAGTCAGTCACACTGTCAGTCAGTCAGTCACTCTGTCAGTCACTCAGTCAGACAGTCAGTCAGTCTCTCTGTCAGTCAGTCAGTCAGTCAGTCAGACAGTCACTCTGTCAGTCAGTCATTCAGTCAGTCACTCTGTCAGTCAGTCACTCTGTCTGTCAGCCAGTCAGTTAGACAGTCAGTCAGTCACTCTGTCAGTCAGTCAGTCAGTCAACCTATCAGTCAGTCAGTCAGTCAGTTAACAGTCTGTCAGTCTGTCACTCTATCAGTCAATCAGTCAGTCACTCTGTCAGTCAGTCATTCAGTCAGTCACTCTGTCAGTCACTCAGTCAGTTAGACAGTCAGTCAGTCATTCTGTCAGTCAGTCAGTCAGTCACCCTATCATTCAGTCAGTCAGTCAGTCAGTCACTCTGTCAGTCAGTCTGTCAGTCAGTCACTCTGTCAGTCACTCAATCAGTCACTCTGTCAGTCAGTCAGTCAGTCACTCTGTCAGTCAGTCAGTCAGTCACCCTATCAGTCAGTCAGTCAGTCAGTCAGTCATTCTGTCAGTCAGTCTGTCAGTCAGTAAGTCAGTCTCTCTGTCAGTAAGTCATTTTGTCAGTCAGTCAGTCAGTCATTCTGTCAGTCAGTCTGTCAGTCAGTAAGTCAGTCTCTCTGTCAGTAAGTCATTCTCTCTGTCAGTAAGTCAGTCACTCTGTCAGTCAGTCAGTCACACTGTCCGTCAGTCAGTCACTCTGTTAGTCAGTCAGTCACACCGTCAGTCAGTCACTCTGTCAGTCAGTCAGACAGTCAGTCAGGCACTCTGTCAGTCAATCACTCCGTCAGTCACTCTCTCTGGCAGTCAGTCACTCTGACAGTCAGTCAGTCTCTCATTCTATCAGTCAGTCAGTCAGTCACTCAGTCAGTCATTCAGTCAGTCACTCTGTCAGTCTGTCAGTCAGTCACTCTGTCAGTCAGCCAGTCAGTCACTCAGTCAGTTAGACAGTCAGTCAGTCACTCTGTCAGTCAGTCAGTCAGTGAACCTATCAGTCAGTCAGTCAGTCACTCTGTCAGTCAGTCACTCTGTCAGTCACCCAATCAGTCACTCTGTCAGTCAGTCAGTCAGTCAGTCAGTCAGTCAGTCACTCTGTCAGTCAGTCAGTCAGTCACCCTATCAGTCAGTCAGTCAGTCACTCTGTCAGTCAGTCTGTCAGTCAGTAAGTCAGTCTCTCTGTCAGTCAGTCAGTCACTCAGTCAGTCACTCTGTCAGTCACTCAATCAGTCACTCTGTCAGTCAGTCTGTCAGTCAGTCACTCTGTCAGTCACTCAATCAGTCACTCTGTCAGTCAGTCAGTCAGTCAGACAGTCACTCTGTCAGTCAGTCAGTCAGTCAAAATGTCTGTCAGTCAGTCAGTCACTTTGTCAGTCAGTCAGTCAGTCACTCAGTCTGTCTGTCATTCAGTCAGTCACTCTGTCTATCAGTCAGTCAGTAACTCAGTCTGTCAGTCAGTCAGTTAGACAGTCAGTCAGTCAGTCACCCTGTCTGTCAGTCAGTCAGTCACTCTGTCAGTCAATCAGTCACCCTATCAGTCAGTCAATCACTCTGTCAGTCTGTCAGTCTGTCACTCTATCAGTCAGTCAGTCACTCTGTCAGTCAGTCATTCAGTCAGTCACTCTGTCAGTCAGTCATTCAGTCAGTCACTCTGTCAGTCTGTCAGTCACTCACTCTGTCTGTCAGTCAGTCACTCTGTCTGTCAGCCAGTCAATCACTCGGCCAGTCAGTCAGTCAGTTAGACTTTCAGTCAGTCACTCTGTCAGTCAGTCAGTCAGTCATCCTATCAGACAGTCAGTCAGTCAGTCAGTCACTCTGTCAGGCACTCAATCAGTCACTCTGTCAGTCAGTCAGTCAGTCAGTCACTCTGTCAGTCAGTCAGTCACCCTATCAGTCAGTCAGTCAGTCACTCTGTCAAACATTCACCCTATCAGTCAGTCAGTCAGTCGCTCTCTCATGCAGTCCATCACTCTGTCAGTCTGTCAGTCTGTCACTCTATCAGTCAGTCAGTCACTCTGTCAGTCAGTCATTCAGTCAGTCACTCTGTCAGTCAATCTGTCAGTCACTCTGTCAGTCACTCAGTCAGTTAGACAGTCAGTCACTCTGTCAGTCAGTCAGTTACACTATCAGTCAGTCAGTCAGTCAGTCAGTCACTCTGTCAGTCAGTCTGTCAGTCAGTCACTCTGTCAGTCACTCAATCAGTCACTCTGTCAGTCAGTCAGTCAGTCACTCTGTCAGTCAGTCAGTCAGTCACCCTATCAGTCAGTCAGTCAGTCAGTCTGTCAGTATGTCAGTCTCTCTGTCAGTAAGTCATTTTGTCAGTCAGTCAGTCAGTCACTCTGTCAGTCAGTCTGTCAGTCAGTAAGTCAGTCTCTCTGTCAGTAAGTCATTCTCTCTGTCAGTAAGTCAGTCACTCTGTCAGTCAGTCAGTCATTTTGTCAGTCAGTCAGTCAGTCACTCTGGCAGTCAGTCTGTCAGTCAGTAAGTCAGTCTCTCTGTCAGTAAGTCATTCTCTCTGTCAGTAAGTCAGTCACTCTGTCAGTCAGTCAGTCACACTGTCAGTCAGTCAGTCACTCTGTCAGTCACTCAGTCAGACAGTCAGTCAGTCTCTCTGTCAGTCAATCACTCAGTCAGTCACTCTCTCATGCAGTCAGTCACTCTGTCAGTCAGTCAGTCAGTCAGTAAGTCTGTCATTCTATCAGTCAGTCACTCTGTCAGTCAGTCTGTCAGTCAGTCACTCTGTCAGTCACTCAATCAGTCACTCTGTCAGTCAGTCAGTCAGTCACTCTGTCAGTCAGTCAGTCAGTCACCCTATCAGTCAGTCAGTCAGTCAGTCTGTCAGTCAGTCTGACATTCAGTATGTCAGTCTCTCTGTCAGTAAGTCATTTTGTCAGTCAGTCAGTCACTCTGTCAGTCAGTCTGTCAGTCAGTAAGTCAGTCTCTCTGTCAGTAAGTCAGTCTCTCTGTCAGTAAGTCATTCTCTCTGTCAGTAAGTCAGTCACTCTGTCAGTCAGTCAGTCATTTTGTCAGTCAGTCAGTCAGTCAGTAAGTCAGTCTCTCTGTCAGTAAGTCAGTCTCTCTGTCAGTAAGTCATTCTCTCTGTCAGTAAGTCAGTCACTCTGTCAGTCAGTCAGTCACACTGTCAGTCAGTCAGTCACTCTGTCAGTCACTCAGTCAGACAGTCAGTCAGTCTCTCTGTCAGTCAGTCAGTCAGTCAGTCAGACAGTCACTCTGTCAGTCAGTCATTCAGTCAGTCACTCTGTCAGTCAGTCACTCTGTCTGTCAGCCAGTCAGTTAGACAGTCAGTCAGTCACTCTGTCAGTCAGTCAGTCAGTCAACCTATCAGTCAGTCAGTCAGTCAACCTATCAGTCAGTCAGTCTCTCTGTCAGTCAGTCAGTCAGTCAGTCACTCTGTCAGTCAGTCTGTCAGTCACTCTGTCAGTCAGTCTCTCAGTCAGTCACTCAGTCAGTCAGTCTGTCAGACAGTCAGTCAGTCACTCTGTCAGTCAGTCAATCAGTCACTCTGTCAGTCAGTCAGTCAGTCAGTCAATCTGTCAGTCAGTCAGTCTGTCACCCTATCAGTCACTCTGTCAGTCAGTCTCTCAGTCAGTGACTCAGTCAATCAGTCAGTCAGTCTGTCAGACAGTCAGTCAGTCACTCTCTCAGTCAGTCAGTCAGTCACTCAGTCAGACAGTCACTCTGTCAGTCACTCAGTCAGTTAGACAGTCAGTCAGTCACTCTGTCAGTCAGTCAGTCAGTCACCCTATCATTCAGTCAGTCAGTCAGTCAGTCACTCTGTCAGTCAGTCTGTCAGTCAGTGACTCAGTCAATCAGTCAGTCAGTCTGTCAGACAGTCAGTCAGTCACTCTATCAGTCAGTCAGTCAGTCACTCAGTCAGACAGTCACTCTCTCATGCAATCAGTCACTCTGTCAGTCTGTCAGTCTGTCACTCTATCAGTCAATCAGTCAGTCACTCTGTCAGTCAGTCGATCAGTCAGTCACTCTGTCAGTCACTCAGTCAGTTAGACAGTCAGTCAGTCACTCTGTCAGTCAGTCAGTCAGTCACCCTATCATTCAGTCAGTCAGTCAGTCAGTCACTCTGTCAGTCAGTCTGTCAGTCAGTCACTCTGTCAGTCACTCAATCAGTCACTCTGTCAGTCAGTCAGTCAGTCACTCTGTCAGTCAGTCAGTCAGTCACCCTATCAGTCAGTCAGTCAGTCACTCTGTCAGTCAGTCTGTCAGTCAGTCTGTCAGTCAGTAAGTCAGTCTCTCTGTCAGTAAGTCATTTTGTCAGTCAGTCAGTCAGTCATTCTGTCAGTCAGTCTGTCAGTCAGTAAGTCAGTCTCTCTGTCAGTAAGTCATTCTCTCTGTCAGTAAGTCAGTCACTCTGTCAGTCAGTCAGTCACACTGTCCGTCAGTCATCCATTCTGTTAGTCAGTCAGTCACACCGTCAGTCAGTCACTCTGTCAGTCAGACAGACAGTCAGTCAGGCACTCTGTCAGTCAATCACTACGTCAGTCACTCTCTCTGGCAGTCAGTCACTCTGACATTCAGTCAGTCTGTCATTCTATCAGTCAGTCAGTCAGTCACTCAGTCAGTCATTCAGTCAGTCACTCTGTCAGTCTGTCAGTCAGTCACTCTGTCAGTCAGTCACTCTGTCAGTCACTCAATCAGTCACTCTGTCAGTCAGTCAGTCAGTCAGTCAGTCAGTCAGTCACTCTGTCAGTCAGTCAGTCAGTCACCCTATCAGTCAGTCAGTCAGTCACTCTGTCAGTCAGTCTTTCAGTCAGTAAGTCAGTCTCTCTGTCAGTCAGTCAGTCACTCAGTCAGTCACTCTGTCAGTCACTCAATCAGTCACTCTGTCAGTCAGTCTGTCAGTCAGTCACTCTGTCAGTCACTCAATCAGTCACTCTGTCAGTCAGTCAGTCAGTCAGACAGTCACTCTGTCAGTCAGTCTGTCAGTCAAAATGTCTGTCAGTCAGTCAGTCACTTTGTCAGTCAGTCAGTCAGTCACTCAGTCTGTCTGTCATTCAGTCAGTCACTCTGTCTATCAGTCAGTCAGTAACTCAGTCTGTCAGTCAGTCAGTTAGACAGTCAGTCAATCAGTCAGTCACCCTGTCTGTCAGTCAGTCAGTCACTCTGTCAGTCAATCAGTCACCCTATCAGTCAGTCAATCACTCTGTCAGTCTGTCAGTCTGTCACTCTATCAGTCAGTCAGTCACTCTGTCAGTCAGTCATTCAGTCAGTCACTCTGTCAGTCAGTCATTCAGTCAGTCACTCTGTCAGTCTGTCAGTCACTCACTCTGTCTGTCAGTCAGTCACTCTGTCTGTCAGCCAGTCAATCACTCGGCCAGTCAGTCAGTCAGTTAGACTTTCAGTCAGTCACTCTGTCAGTCAGTCAGTCAGTCATCCTATCAGACAGTCAGTCAGTCAGTCAGTCACTCTGTCTTTTAGTCTGTCAGTCAGTCACTCTGTCAGTCACTCAATCAGTCACTCTGTCAGTCAGTCAGTCAGTCAGTCACTCTGTCAGTCAGTCAGTCACCCTATCAGTCAGTCAGTCAGTCACTCTGTCAATCAGTCACCCTATCAGTCAGTCAGTCAGTCACTCTCTCATGCAGTCCATCACTCTGTCAGTCTGTCAGTCTGTCACTCTATCAGTCAGTCAGTCACTCTGTCAGTCAGTCATTCAGTCAGTCACTCTGTCAGTCAATCTGTCAGTCACTCTGTCAGTCAGTCATTCAGTCAGTCACTCTGTCAGTCACTCAGTCAGTTAGACAGTCAGTCAGTCACTCTGTCAGTCAGTCAGTCAGTTACACTATCAGTCAGGCAGTCAGTCAGTCAGTCACTCTGTCAGTCAGTCTGTCAGTCAGTCACTCTATCAGTCACTCAATCAGTCACTCTGTCAGTCAGTCAGTCAGTCACTCTGTCAGTCAGTCAGTCAGTCACCCTATCAGTCAGTCAGTCAGTCAGTCTGTCAGTCAGTCTGACAGTCAGTATGTCAGTCTCTCTGTCAGTAAGTCATTTTGTCAGTCAGTCAGTCAGTCACTCTGTCAGTCAGTCTGTCAGTCAGTAAGTCAGTCTCTCTGTCAGTAAGTCATTCTCTCTGTCAGTAAGTCAGTCACTCTGTCAGTCAGTCAGTCATTTTGTCAGTCAGTCAGTCAGTCACTCTGGCAGTCAGTCTGTCAGTCAGTAAGTCAGTCTCTCTGTCAGTAAGTCATTCTCTCTGTCAGTAAGTCAGTCACTCTGTCAGTCAGTCAGTCACACTGTCAGTCAGTCAGTCCCTCTGTCAGTCACTCAGTCAGACAGTCAGTCAGTCTCTCTGTCAGTCAGTCAGTCAGACAGTCAGTCAGTCACTCTGTCAGTCAATCACTCAGTCAGTCACTCTCTCATGCAGTCAGTCACTCTGTCAGTCAGTCAGTCAGTCAGTAAGTCTGTCATTCTATCAGTCAGTCAGTCAGTCACTCTGTCAGTCAGTCATTCAGTCAGTCACTCTGTCAGTCAGTCACTCTGTCTGTCAGCCAGTCAGTCACTCAGTCAGTTAGACAGTCAGTCAGTCACTCTGTCAGTCAGTCAGTCAGTCAACCTATCAGTCAGTCAGTCAGTCAACCTATCAGTCAGTCAGTCTCTCTGTCAGTCAGTCAGTCAGTCAGTCACTCTGTCAGTCAGTCTGTCAGTCACTCTGTCAGTCAGTCTCTCAGTCAGTCAGTCAGTCAGTCAATCTGTCAGTCAGTCAGTCTGTCACCCTATCAGTCACTCTGTCAGTCAGTCTCTCAGTCAGTGACTCAGTCAATCAGTCAGTCAGTCTGTCAGACAGTCAGTCAGTCACTCTCTCAGTCAGTCAGTCAGTCACTCAGTCAGACAGTCACTCTCTCATGCAATCAGTCACTCTGTCAGTCTGTCAGTCTCTCACTCTATCAGTCAATCAGTCAGTCACTCTGTCAGTCAGTCATTCAGTCAGTCACTCTGTCAGTCACTCAGTCAGTTATACAGTCAGTCAGTCAGTCACCCTATCATTCAGTCAGTCAGTCAGTCAGTCACTCTGTCAGTCAGTCTGTCAGTCAGTCACTCTGTCAGTCACTCAATCAGTCACTCTGTCAGTCAGTCAGTCAGTCACTCTGTCAGTCAGTCAGTCAGTCACCCTATCAGTCAGTCAGTCAGTCACTCTGTCAGTCAGTCTGTCAGTCAGTCTGTCAGTCAGTAAGTCAGTCTCTCTGTCAGTAAGTCATTTTGTCAGTCAGTCAGTCAGTCATTCTGTCAGTCAGTCTGTCAGTCAGTAAGTCAGTATCTCTGTCAGTAAGTCATTCTCTCTGTCAGTAAGTCAGTCACTCTGTCAGTCAGTCAGTCACACTGTCCGTCAGTCAGTCACTCTGTCAGTCAGTCAGTCACACCGTCAGTCAGTCACTCTGTCAGTCAGTCAGACAGTCAGTCAGGCACTCTGTCAGTCAATCACTCCGTCAGTCACTCTCTCTGGCAGTCAGTCACTCTGACAGTCAGTCAGTCTGTCATTCTATCAGTCAGTCAGTCAGTCACTCAGTCAGTCATTCAGTCAGTCACTCTGTCAGTCTGTCAGTCAGTCACTCTGTCAGTCAGCCAGTCAGTCACTCAGTCAGTTAGACAGTCAGTCAGTCACTCTGTCAGTCAGTCAGTCAGTGAACCTATCAGTCAGTCAGTCAGTCACTCTGTCAGTCAGTCACTCTGTCAGTCACTCAATCAGTCACTCTGTCAGTCAGTCAGTCAGTCAGTCAGTCAGTCACTCTGTCAGTCAGTCAGTCAGTCACCCTATCAGTCAGTCAGTCAGTCACTCTGTCAGTCAGTCTGTCAGTCAGTAAGTCAGTCTCTCTGTCAGTCAGTCAGTCACTCAGTCAGTCACTCTGTCAGTCACTCAATCAGTCACTCTGTCAGTCAGTCTGTCAGTCAGTCACTCTGTCAGTCACTCAATCAGTCACTCTGTCAGTCAGTCAGTCAGTCACTCTGTCAGTCAGTCAGTCAGTCACCCAATCAGTCAGTCAGTCAGTCACTCTGTCAGTCAGTCTGTCAGTCAGTAAGTCAGTCTCTCTGTCAGTCAGTCAGTCACTCTGTCAGTCAGTCTCTCAGTCATTGACTCAGTCACTCAGTCAGTCAGTCTGTCAGACAGTCAGTCAGTCTCTCTGTCAGTCAGTCAGTCACTCTGTCAGTCAGTCTCTCAGTCATTGACTCAGTCACTCAGTCAGTCAGTCTGTCAGACAGTCAGTCACTCTGTCAGTCAGTCAGTCAGTCTGTCTGTCATTCAGTCAGTCACTCTGTCTATCAGTCAGTCACCCTATCAGTCAGTCAATCACTCTGTCAGTCTGTCAGTCTGTCACTCTATCAGTCAGTCAGTCACTCTGTCAGTCAGTCATTCAGTCAGTCACTCTGTCAGTCAGTCATTCAGTCAGTCACTCTGTCAGTCTGTCAGTCACTCACTCTGTCTGTCAGTCAGTCACTCTGTCTGTCAGCCAGTCAATCACTCGGCCAGTCAGTCAGTCAGTTAGACTTTCAGTCAGTCACTCTGTCAGTCAGTCAGTCAGTCATCCTATCAGACAGTCAGTCAGTCAGTCAGTCACTCTGTCAGTCAGTCTGTCAGTCAGTCACTCTGTCAGTCACTCAATCAGTCACTCTGTCAGTCAGTCATTCAGTCAGTCACTCTGTCAGTCACTCAGTCAGTTAGACAGTCAGTCAGTCACTCTGTCAGTCAGTCAGTCACCCTATCATTCAGTCAGTCAGTCAGTCAGTCACTCTGTCAGTCAGTCTGTCAGTCAGTGACTCAGTCAATCAGTCAGTCAGTCTGTCAGACAGTCAGTCAGTCACTCTCTCAGTCAGTCAGTCAGTCACTCAGTCAGACAGTCACTCTCTCATGCAATCAGTCACTCTGTCAGTCTGTCAGTCTGTCACTCTATCAGTCAATCAGTCAGTCACTCTGTCAGTCAGTCATTCAGTCAGTCACTCTGTCAGTCACTCAGTCAGTTAGACAGTCAGTCAGTCACTCTGTCAGTCAGTCAGTCAGTCACCCTATCATTCAGTCAGTCAGTCACTCTGTCAGTCAGTCTGTCAGTCAGTCACTCTGTCAGTCAGTCTGTCAGTCAGTCACTCTGTCAGTCACTCAATCAGTCACTCTGTCAGTCAGTCAGTCAGTCACTCTGTCAGTCAGTCAGTCAGTCACCCTATCAGTCAGTCAGTCAGTCACTCTGTCAGTCAGTCTGTCAGTCAGTCTGTCAGTCAGTAAGTCAGTCTCTCTGTCAGTAAGTCATTTTGTCAGTCAGTCAGTCAGTCATTCTGTCAGTCAGTCTGTCATTCAGTAAGTCAGTCTCTCTGTCAGTAAGTCATTCTCTCTGTCAGTAAGTCAGTCACTCTGTCAGTCAGTCAGTCACACTGTCCGTCAGTCAGTCACTCTGTTAGTCAGTCAGTCACACCGTCAGTCAGTCACTCTGTCAGTCAGTCAGACAGTCAGTCAGGCACTCTGTCAGTCAATCACTACGTCAGTCACTCTCTCTGGCAGTCAGTCACTCTGACAGTCAGTCAGTCTGTCATTCTATCAGTCAGTCAGTCAGTCACTCAGTCAGTCATTCAGTCAGTCACTCTGTCAGTCTGTCAGTCAGTCACTCTGTCAGTCACTCAATCAGTCACTCTGTCAGTCAGTCAGTCAGTCAGTCAGTCAGTCAGTCACTCTGTCAGTCAGTCAGTCAGTCACCCTATCAGTCAGTCAGTCAGTCACTCTGTCAGTCAGTCTTTCAGTCAGTAAGTCAGTCTCTCTGTCAGTCAGTCAGTCACTCAGTCAGTCACTCTGTCAGTCACTCAATCAGTCACTCTGTCAGTCAGTCTGTCAGTCAGTCACTCTGTCAGTCACTCAATCAGTCACTCTGTCAGTCAGTCAGTCAGTCAGACAGTCACTCTGTCAGTCAGTCAGTCAGTCAAAATGTCTGTCAGTCAGTCAGTCACTTTGTCAGTCAGTCAGTCAGTCACTCAGTCTGTCTGTCATTCAGTCAGTCACTCTGTCTATCAGTCAGTCAGTAACTCAGTCTGTCAGTCAGTCAGTTAGACAGTCAGTCAGTCAGTCACCCTGTCTGTCAGTCAGTCAGTCACTCTGTCAGTCAATCAGTCACCCTATCAGTCAGTCAATCACTCTGTCAGTCTGTCAGTCTGTCACTCTATCAGTCAGTCAGTCACTCTGTCAGTCAGTCATTCAGTCAGTCACTCTGTCAGTCAGTCATTCAGTCAGTCACTCTGTCAGTCTGTCAGTCACTCACTCTGTCTGTCAGTCAGTCACTCTGTCTGTCAGCCAGTCAATCACTCGGCCAGTCAGTCAGTCAGTTAGACTTTCAGTCAGTCACTCTGTCAGTCAGTCAGTCAGTCAGTCAGTCACTCTGTCAGTCAGTCTGTCAGTCAGTCACTCTGTCAGTCACTCAATCAGTCACTCTGTCAGTCAGTCAGTCAGTCAGTCACTCTGTCAGTCAGTCAGTCACCCTATCAGTCAGTCAGTCAGTCACTCTGTCAATCAGTCACCCTATCAGTCAGTCAGTCAGTCACTCTCTCATGCAGTCCATCACTCTGTCAGTCTGTCAGTCTGTCACTCTATCAGTCAGTCAGTCACTCTGTCAGTCAGTCAGTCAGTCAGTCACTCTGTCAGTCAGTCTGTCAGTCAGTCACTCTATCAGTCACTCAATCAGTCACTCTGTCAGTCAGTCAGTCAGTCACTCTGTCAGTCAGTCAGTCAGTCACCCTATCAGTCAGTCAGTCAGTCAGTCTGTCAGTCAGTCTGACAGTCAGTATGTCAGTCTCTCTGTCAGTAAGTCATTTTGTCAGTCAGTCAGTCAGTCACTCTGTCAGTCAGTCTGTCAGTCAGTAAGTCAGTCTCTCTGTCAGTAAGTCATTCTCTCTGTCAGTAAGTCAGTCACTCTGTCAGTCAGTCAGTCATTTTGTCAGTCAGTCAGTCAGTCACTCTGGCAGTCAGTCTGTCAGTCAGTAAGTCAGTCTCTCTGTCAGTAAGTCATTCTCTCTGTCAGTAAGTCAGTCACTCTGTTAGTCAGTCAGTCACACTGTCAGTCAGTCAGTCACTCTGTCAGTCACTCAGTCAGACAGTCAGTCAGTCTCTCTGTCAGTCAGTCAGTCAGACAGTCAGTCAGTCACTCTGTCAGTCAATCACTCAGTAAGTCACTCTCTCATGCAGTCAGTCACTCTGTCAGTCAGTCAGTCAGTCAGTAAGTCTGTCATTCTATCAGTTAGTCAGTCAGTCACTCTGTCAGTCAGTCATTCAGTCAGTCACTCTGTCAGTCAGTCCCTCTGTCTGTCAGCCAGTCAGTCACTCAGTCAGTTAGACAGTCAGTCAGTCACTCTGTCAGTCAGTCAGTCAGTCAACCTATCAGTCAGTCAGTCAGTCAACCTCTCAGTCAGTCAGTCTCTCTGTCAGTCAGTCAGTCAGTCAGTCACTCTGTCAGTCAGTCTGTCAGTCACTCTGTCAGTCAGTCTCTCAGTCAGTCAGTCAGTCAGTCAATCTGTCAGTCAGTCAGTCTGTCACCCTATCAGTCACTCTGTCAGTCAGTCTCTCAGTCAGTGACTCAGTCAATCAGTCAGTCAGTCTGTCAGACAGTCAGTCAGTCACTCTCTCAGTCAGTCAGTCAGTCACTCAGTCAGACAGTCACTCTCTCATGCAATCAGTCACTCTGTCAGTCTGTCAGTCTCTCACTCTATCAGTCAATCAGTCAGTCACTCTGTCAGTCAGTCATTCAGTCAGTCACTCTGTCAGTCACTCAGTCAGTTAGACAGTCAGTCAGTCACTCTGTCAGTCAGTCAGTCAGTCACCCTATCATTCAGTCAGTCAGTCAGTCAGTCACTCTGTCAGTCAGTCTGTCAGTCAGTCACTCTGTCAGTCACTCAATCAGTCACTCTGTCAGTCAGTCAGTCAGTCACTCTGTCAGTCAGTCAGTCAGTCACCCTATCAGTCAGTCAGTCAGTCACTCTGTCAGTCAGTCTGTCAGTCAGTCTGTCAGTCAGTAAGTCAGTCTCTCTGTCAGTAAGTCATTTTGTCAGTCAGTCAGTCAGTCATTCTGTCAGTCAGTCTGTCAGTCAGTAAGTCAGTATCTCTGTCAGTAAGTCATTCTCTCTGTCAGTAAGTCAGTCACTCTGTCAGTCAGTCAGTCACACTGTCCGTCAGTCAGTCACTCTGTCAGTCAGTCAGTCACACCGTCAGTCAGTCACACCGTCAGTCAGTCACTCTGTCAGTCAGTCAGACAGTCAGTCAGGCACTCTGTCAGTCAATCACTCCGTCAGTCAGTCACTCTGACAGTCAGTCAGTCTGTCATTCTATCAGTCAGTCAGTCAGTCACTCAGTCAGTCATTCAGTCAGTCACTCTGTCAGTCTGTCAGTCAGTCACTCTGTCAGTCAGCCAGTCAGTCACTCAGTCAGTTAGACAGTCAGTCAGTCACTCTGTCAGTCAGTCAGTCAGTGAACCTATCAGTCAGTCAGTCAGTCACTCTGTCAGTCAGTCACTCTGTCAGTCACTCAATCAGTCACTCTGTCAGTCAGTCAGTCAGTCAGTCAGTCAGTCACTCTGTCAGTCAGTCAGTCAGTCACCCTATCAGTCAGTCAGTCAGTCACTCTGTCAGTCAGTCTGTCAGTCAGTAAGTCAGTCTCTCTGTCAGTCAGTCAGTCACTCAGTCAGTCACTCTGTCAGTCACTCAATCAGTCACTCTGTCAGTCAGTCTGTCAGTCAGTCACTCTGTCAGTCACTCAATCAGTCACTCTGTCAGTCAGTCAGTCAGTCACTCTGTCAGTCAGTCAGTCAGTCACCCAATCAGTCAGTCAGTCAGTCACTCTGTCAGTCAGTCTGTCAGTCAGTAAGTCAGTCTCTCTGTCAGTCAGTCAGTCACTCTGTCAGTCAGTCTCTCAGTCATTGACTCAGTCACTCAGTCAGTCAGTCTGTCAGACCGTCAGTCAGTCTCTCTGTCAGTCAGTCAGTCACTCTGTCAGTCAGTCTCTTAGTCTTTGACTCAGTCACTCAGTCAGTCAGTCTGTCAGACAGTCAGTCAGTCACTCTGTCAGTCAGTCAGTCAGTCTGTCTGTCATTCAGTCAGTCACTCTGTCTATCAGTCAGTCACCCTATCAGTCAGTCAATCACTCTGTCAGTCTGTCAGTCTGTCACTCTATCAGTCAGTCAGTCACTCTGTCAGTCAGTCATTCAGTCAGTCACTCTGTCAGTCAGTCATTCAGTCAGTCACTCTGTCAGTCTGTCAGTCACTCACTCTGTCTGTCAGTCAGTCACTCTGTCTGTCAGCCAGTCAATCACTCGGCCAGTCAGTCAGTCAGTTAGACTTTCAGTCAGTCACTCTGTCAGTCAGTCAGTCAGTCATCCTATCAGACAGTCAGTCAGTCAGTCAGTCACTCTGTCAGTCAGTCTGTCAGTCAGTCACTCTGTCAGTCACTCAATCAGTCACTCTGTCAGTCAGTCAGTCAGTCAGTCACTCTGTCAGTCAGTCAGTCACCCTATCAGTCAGTCAGTCAGTCACTCTGTCAATCAGTCACCCTATCAGTCAGTCAGTCAGTCACTCTCTCATGCAGTCCATCACTCTGTCAGTCTGTCAGTCTGTCACTCTATCAGTCAGTCAGTCACTCTGTCAGTCAGTCATTCAGTCAGTCACTCTGTCAGTCAATCTGTCAGTCACTCTGTCAGTCAGTCATTCAGTCAGTCACTCTGTCAGTCACTCAGTCAGTTAGACAGTCAGTCAGTCACTCTGTCAGTCAGTCAGTCAGTTACACTATCAGTCAGTCAGTCAGTCAGTCAGTCACTCTGTCAGTCAGTCTGTCAGTCAGTCACTCTATCAGTCACTCAATCAGTCACTCTGTCAGTCACTCTGTCAGTCACTCTGTCAGTCAGTCAGTCAGTCACCCTATCAGTCAGTCAGTCAGTCAGTCTGTCAGTCAGTCTGACAGTCAGTATGTCAGTCTCTCTGTCAGTAAGTCATTTTGTACAGTCAGTCAGTCAGTCACTCTGTAAGTCAGTCTGTCAGTCAGTAAGTCAGTCTCTCTGTCAGTAAGTCATTCTCTCTGTCAGTAAGTCAGTCACTCTGTCAGTCAGTCAGTCATTTTGTCAGTCAGTCAGTCAGTCACTCTGGCAGTCAGTCTGTCAGTCAGTAAGTCAGTCTCTCTGTCAGTAAGTCATTCTCTCTGTCAGTAAGTCAGTCACTCTGTCAGTCAGTCAGTCACACTGTCAGTCAGTCAGTCACTCTGTCAGTCACTCAGTCAGACAGTCATTCAGTCTCTCTGTCAGTCAGTCAGTCAGACAGTCAGTCAGTCACTCTGTCAGTCAATCACTCAGTCAGTCACTCTCTCATGCAGTCAGTCACTCTGTCAGTCAGTCAGTCAGTCAGTAAGTCTGTCATTCTATCAGTCAGTCAGTCAGTCACTCTGTCAGTCAGTCATTCAGTCAGTCACTCTGTCAGTCAGTCACTCTGTCTGTCAGCCAGTCAGTCACTCAGTCAGTTAGACAGTCAGTCAGTCACTCTGTCAGTCAGTCAGTCAGTCAACCTATCAGTCAGTCAGTCAGTCAACCTATCAGTCAGTCAGTCTCTCTGTCAGTCAGTCAGTCAACCTATCAGTCAGTCAGTCAGTCAACCTATCAGTCAGTCAGTCTCTCTGTCAGTCAGTCAGTCAGTCACTCTGTCAGTCAGTCAGTCTGTCACCCTATCAGTCACTCTGTCAGTCAGTCTCTCAGTCAGTGACTCAGTCAATCAGTCAGTCAGTCTGTCAGACAGTCAGTCAGTCACTCTCTCAGTCAGTCAGTCAGTCACTCAGTCAGACAGTCACTCTCTCAATCAGTCACTCTGTCAGTCTGTCAGTCTCTCACTCTATCAGTCAATCAGTCAGTCACTCTGTCAGTTAGTCATTCAGTCAGTCACTCTGTCAGTCACTCAGTCAGACAGTCACTCTCTCATGCAATCAGTCACTCTCTCAGTCTGCCAGTCTCTCACTCTATCAGTCAATCAGTCAGTCACTCTGTCAGTCAGTCACTCTGTCAGTCAGTCAGTCAGTCACCCTATCATTCAGTCAGTCAGTCAGTCAGTCAGTCACTCTGTCAGTCAGTCACTCTGTCAGTCACTCAATCAGTCACTCTGTCAGTCAGTCAGTCAGTCACTCTGTCAGTCACTCAATCAGTCACTCTGTCAGTCAGTCAGTCAGTCAGTCAGTCAGTCAGTCACTCTGTCAGTCACTCAATCAGTCACTCTGTCAGTCAGTCTTTCAGTCAGTCACTCTGTCAGTCACTCAATCAGTCACTCTGTCAGTCACTCAATCAGTCACTCTGTCAGTCAGTCAGTCAGTCACCCAATCAGTCAGTCAGTCAGTCACTCTGTCAGTCAGTCTGTCAGTCAGTAAGTCAGTCTCTCTGTCAGTCAGTCAGTCACTCTGTCAGTCAGTCTCTCAGTCATTGACTCAGTCACTCAGTCAGTCAGTCTGTCAGACAGTCAGTCAGTCTCTCTGTCAGTCAGTCAGTCACTCTGTCAGTCAGTCTCTCAGTCATTGACTCAGTCACTCAGTCAGTCAGTCTGTCAGACAGTCAGTCAGTCACTCTGTCAGTCAGTCAGTCTGTCTGTCATTCAGTCAGTCACTCTGTCTATCAGTCAGTCAGTAACTCAGTCTGTCAGTCAGTCAGTTAACAGTCAGTCAGTCAGTCACCCTGTCTGTCAGTCAGTCAGTCACTCTGTCAGTCAATCAGTCACCCTATCAGTCAGTCAATCACTCTGTCAGTCTGTCAGTCTGTCACTCTGTCTGTCAGTCAGTCACTCTGTCTGTCAGCCAGTCAATCACTCGGCCAGTCAGTCAGTCAGTTAGACTTTCAGTCAGTCACTCTGTCAGTCAGTCATCCTATCAGACAGTCAGTCAGTCAGTCAGTCACTCTGTCAGTCAGTCTGTCAGTCAGTCACTCTGTCAGTCACTCAATCAGTCACTCTGTCAGTCAGTCAGTCAGTCAGTCACTCTGTCAGTCAGTCAGTCACCCTATCAGTCAGTCAGTCAGTCACTCTGTCAATCAGTCACCCTATCAGTCAGTCAGTCAGTCACTCTCTCATGCAGTCCATCACTCTGTCAGTCTGTCAGTCTGTCACTCTATCAGTCAGTCAGTCACTCTGTCAGTCAGTCATTCAGTCAGTCACTCTGTCAGTCAATCTGTCAGTCACTCTGTCAGTCAGTCATTCAGTCAGTCACTCTGTCAGTCACTCAGTCAGTTAGACAGTCAGTCAGTCACTCTGTCAGTCAGTCAGTCAGTTACACTATCAGTCAGTCAGTCAGTCAGTCAGTCACTCTGTCAGTCAGTCTGTCAGTCAGTCACTCTATCAGTCACTCAATCAGTCACTCTGTCAGTCAGTCAGTCAGTCACTCTGTCAGTCAGTCAGTCAGTCACCCTATCAGTCAGTCAGTCAGTCAGTCTGTCAGTCAGTCTGACAGTCAGTATGTCAGTCTCTCTGTCAGTAAGTCATTTTGTACAGTCAGTCAGTCAGTCACTCTGTAAGTCAGTCTGTCAGTCAGTAAGTCAGTCTCTCTGTCAGTAAGTCATTCTCTCTGTCAGTAAGTCAGTCACTCTGTCAGTCAGTCAGTCATTTTGTCAGTCAGTCAGTCAGTCACTCTGGCAGTCAGTCTGTCAGTCAGTAAGTCAGTCTCTCTGTCAGTAAGTCATTCTCTCTGTCAGTAAGTCAGTCACTCTGTCAGTCAGTCAGTCACACTGTCAGTCAGTCAGTCACTCTGTCAGTCACTCAGTCAGACAGTCAGTCAGTCTCTCTGTCAGTCAGTCAGTCAGACAGTCAGTCAGTCACTCTGTCAGTCAATCACTCAGTCAGTCACTCTCTCATGCAGTCAGTCACTCTGTCAGTCAGTCAGTCAGTCAGTAAGTCTGTCATTCTATCAGTCAGTCAGTCAGTCACTCTGTCAGTCAGTCATTCAGTCAGTCACTCTGTCAGTCAGTCACTCTGTCTGTCAGCCAGTCAGTCACTCAGTCAGTTAGACAGTCAGTCAGTCACTCTGTCAGTCAGTCAGTCAGTCAACCTATCAGTCAGTCAGTCAGTCAACCTATCAGTCAGTCAGTCTCTCTGTCAGTCAGTCAGTCAGTCAGTCACTCTGTCAGTCAGTCTGTCAGTCACTCTGTCAGTCAGTCTCTCAGTCAGTCAGTCAGTCAGTCAATCTGTCAGTCAGTCAGTCTGTCACCCTATCAGTCACTCTGTCAGTCAGTCTCTCAGTCAGTGACTCAGTCAATCAGTCAGTCAGTCTGTCAGACAGTCAGTCAGTCACTCTCTCAGTCAGTCAGTCAGTCACTCAGTCAGACAGTCACTCTCTCATGCAATCAGTCACTCTGTCAGTCTGTCAGTCTCTCACTCTATCAGTCAATCAGTCAGTCACTCTGTCAGTTAGTCATTCAGTCAGTCACTCTGTCAGTCACTCAGTCAGTTAGACAGTCAGTCAGTCACTCTGTCAGTCAGTCAGTCAGTCACCCTATCATTCAGTCAGTCAGTCAGTCAGTCAGTCACTCTGTCAGTCAGTCACTCTGTCAGTCACTCAATCAGTCACTCTGTCAGTCAGTCAGTCAGTCACTCTGTCAGTCACTCAATCAGTCACTCTGTCAGTCAGTCAGTCAGTCAGTCAGTCAGTCAGTCACTCTGTCAGTCACTCAATCAGTCACTCTGTCAGTCAGTCTTTCAGTCAGTCACTCTGTCAGTCACTCAATCAGTCACTCTGTCAGTCAGTCAGTCAGTCACTCTGTCAGTCAGTCAGTCAGTCACCCAATCAGTCAGTCAGTCAGTCACTCTGTCAGTCAGTCTGTCAGTCAGTAAGTCAGTCTCTCTGTCAGTCAGTCAGTCACTCTGTCAGTCAGTCTCTCAGTCATTGACTCAGTCACTCAGTCAGTCAGTCTGTCAGACAGTCAGTCAGTCTCTCTGTCAGTCAGTCAGTCACTCTGTCAGTCAGTCTCTCAGTCATTGACTCAGTCACTCAGTCAGTCAGTCTGTCAGACAGTCAGTCAGTCACTCTGTCAGTCAGTCAGTCTGTCTGTCATTCAGTCAGTCACTCTGTCTATCAGTCAGTCAGTAACTCAGTCTGTCAGTCAGTCAGTTAACAGTCAGTCAGTCAGTCACCCTGTCTGTCAGTCAGTCAGTCACTCTGTCAGTCAATCAGTCACCCTATCAGTCAGTCAATCACTCTGTCAGTCTGTCAGTCTGTCACTCTGTCTGTCAGTCAGTCACTCTGTCTGTCAGCCAGTCAATCACTCGGCCAGTCAGTCAGTCAGTTAGACTTTCAGTCAGTCACTCTGTCAGTCAGTCATCCTATCAGACAGTCAGTCAGTCAGTCAGTCACTCTGTCAGTCAGTCTGTCAGTCAGTCACTCTGTCAGTCACTCAATCAGTCACTCTGTCAGTCAGTCAGTCAGTCAGTCACTCTGTCAGTCAGTCAGTCACCCTATCAGTCAGTCAGTCAGTCACTCTGTCAATCAGTCACCCTATCAGTCAGTCAGTCAGTCACTCTCATGCAGTCCATCACTCTGTCAGTCTGTCAGTCTGTCACTCTGTCAGTCATCATTCAGTCAGTCACTCTGTCAGTCATCATTCAGTCAGTCACTCTGTCAGTCAGTCATTCAGTCAGTCACTCTGTCAGTCATCATTCAGTCAGTCACTCTGTCAGTCATCATTCAGTCAGTCACTCTGTCAGTCACTCAGTCAGTTAGACAGTCAGTCAGTCACTCTGTCAGTCAGTCAGTCAGTCACACTATCAGTCAGTCAGTCAGTCAGTCACTCTGTCAGTCAGTCTGTCAGTCAGTCACTCTGTCAGTCACTCAATCAGTCACTCTGTCAGTCAGTCAGTCAGTCACTCTGTCAGTCAGTCAGTCAGTCACCCTATCAGTCAGTCAGTCAGTCAGTCAGTCTGTCAGTCAGTCTGACAGTCAGTATGTCAGTCTCTCTGTCAGTAAGTCATTTTGTCAGTCAGTCAGTCAGTCACTCTGTCAGTCAGTCTGTCAGTCAGTAAGTCAGTCTCTCTGTCAGTAAGTCAGTCACTCTGTCAGTCAGACAGTCATTTTGTCAGTCAGTCAGTCAGTCACTCTGGCAGTCAGTCTGTCAGTCAGTAAGTCAGTCTCTCTGTCAGTAAGTCATTCTCTCTGTCAGTAAGTCAGTCACTCTGTCAGTCAGTCAGTCACACTGTCAGTCAGTCAGTCACTCTGTCAGTCACTCAGTCAGACAGTCAGTCAGTCTCTCTGTCAGTCAGTCAGTCAGACAGTCAGTCAGTCACTCTGTCAGTCAATCACTCAGTCAGTCACTCTCTCATGCAGTCAGTCACTCTGTCAGTCAGTCAGTCAGTCACTCTGTCAGTCAGTCAGTCAGTCACTCTGTCAGTCAGTCATTCAGTCAGTCACTCTGTCAGTCACTCAGTCAGTTAGACAGTCAGTCAGTCACTCTGTCAGTCAGTCAGTCAGTCACACTTTTAGTCAGTCAGTCAGTCAGTCACACTATCAGTCAGTCAGTCAGTCAGTCAGTCACTCTGTCAGTCACTCAATCAGTCACTCTGTCAGTCAGTCAGTCACTCTGTCAGTCAGTCAGTCAGTCAGTCACTCTGTCAGTCAGTCAGTCAGTCACCCTATCAGTCAGTCAGTCAGTCAGTCTGTCAATCAGTATGTCAGTCTCTCTGTCAGTAAGTCATTTTGTCAGTCAGTCTGTCAGTCAGTAAGTCAGTCTCTCTGTCAGTAAGTCATTCTCTCTGTCAGTAAGTCAGTCACTCTGTCAGTCAGTCAGTCACACTGTCAGTCTGTCAGTCACTCTGTCAGTCACTCAGTCAGACAGTCAGTCAGTCTCTCTGTCAGTCTGTCAGTCAGACAGTCAGTCAGTCACTCTGTCAGTCAATCACTCAGTCAGTCACTCTCTCTCGCAGTCAGTCACTCTGTCAGTCAGTCAGTCTGTCATTCTATCAGTCAGTAAGTCAGTCACTCTGTCAGTCAGTCATTCAGTCAGTCACACTGTCAGTCTGTCAGTCAGTCACTCTGTCTGTCAGCCAGTCAGTCACTCAGTCAGTTAGACAGTCAGTCAGTCACTCTGTCAGTCAGTCAGTCAGTCAACCTATCAGTCAGTCAGTCAGTCAGTCTGTCAGTCAGTCACTCTGTCAGTCAGTCTGTCTGTCACTCTGTCAGTCAGTCTCTTAGTCAGTCACTCAGTCAATCAGTCAGTCAGTCTGTCAGACAGTCAGTCAGTCACTCTCTCAGTCAGTCAGTCAGACAGTCACTCTCTCATGCAATCAGTCACTCTGTCAGTCTGTCAGTCTGTCACTCTATCAGTCAATCAGTCAGTCACTCTGTCAGTCAGTCATTCAGTCAGTCACTCTGTCAGTCACTCAGTCAGTTAGACAGTCAGTCAGTCACTCTGTCAGTCAGTCACTCTGTCAGTCACTCAATCAGTCACTCTGTCAGTCAGTCAGTCAGTCACTCTGTCAGTCAGTCACCCTATCAGTCAGTCACTCTGTCAGTCACTCTGTCAGTCAGTCTGCCAGTCAGTCTGTCAGTCAGTAAGTCAGTCTCTCTGTCAGTCAGTCACCCTATCAGTCAGTCACTCTGTCAGTCACTCTGTCAGTCAGTCTGCCAGTCAGTCTGTCAGTCAGTAAGTCAGTCTCTCTGTCAGTAAGTCATTTTGTCAGTCAGTCAGTCAGTCACTCTGTCAGTCAGTCTGTCAGTCAGTAAGTCAGTCTGTCTGTCAGTAAGTCATTCTCTCTGTCAGTAAGTCAGTCACTCTGTCAGTCAGTCAGTCACACTGTCCGTCAGTCACTCTGTCAGTCAGTCAGTCACACCGTCAGTCAGTCACTCTGTCAGTCAGTCAGACAGTCAGTCAGGCACTCTGTCAGTCAATCACTCCGTCAGTCACTCTCTCTGGCAGTCAGTCACTCTGACAGTCAGTCAGTCTGTCATTCTATCAGTCAGTCAGTCAGTCACTCAGTCAGTCATTCAGTCAGTCACTCTGTCAGTCTGTCAGTCAGTCACTCTGTCAGTCAGCCAGTCAGTCACTCAGTCAGTTAGACAGTCAGTCAGTCACTCTGTCAGTCAGTCAGTCAGTGAACCTATCAGTCAGTCAGTCAGTCACTCTGTCAGTCAGTCACTCTGTCAGTCACTCAATCAGTCACTCTGTCAGTCAGTCAGTCAGTCAGTCAGTCACTCTGTCAGTCAGTCAGTCAGTCACTCTATCAGTCAGTCAGTCAGTCACTCTGTCAGTCAGTATGTCAGTCAGTAAGTCAGTCTCTCTGTCAGTCAGTCAGTCACTCAGTCAGTCACTCTGTCAGTCACTCAATCAGTCACTCTGTCAGTCAGTCTGTCAGTCAGTCACTCTGTCAGTCACTCAATCAGTCACTCTGTCAGTCAGTCAGTCAGTCACTCTGTCAGTCAGTCAGTCAGTCACCCTATCAGTCAGTCAGTCAGTCACTCTGTCAGTCAGTCTGTCAGTCAGTAAGTCAGTCTCTCTGTCAGTCAGTCAGTCACTCTGTCAGTCAGTCTCTCAGTCATTGACTCAGTCACTCAGTCAGTCAGTCTGTCAGACAGTCAGTCAGTCATTCTGTCAGTCAGTCAGTTAGTCAGTCAGTCAGACAGTCACTCTGTCAGTCAGTCAGTCAGTCAGTCACTCTGTCAGTCAGTCAGTCAGTCACCCTATCAGTCAGTCAGTCTGTCAATCAGTATGTCAGTCTCTCTGTCAGTAAGTCATTTTGTCAGTCAGTCTGTCAGTCAGTAAGTCAGTCTCTCTGTCAGTAAGTCATTCTCTCTGTCAGTAAGTCAGTCACTCTGTCAGTCAGTCAGTCACACTGTCAGTCTGTCAGTCACTCTGTCAGTCACTCAGTCAGACAGTCAGTCAGTCTCTCTGTCAGTCTGTCAGTCAGACAGTCAGTCAGTCACTCAGTCAGTCACTCTCTCATGCAGTCAGTCACTCTGTCAGTCAGTCATTCTGTCATTCTATCAGTCAGTAAGTCAGTCACTCTGTCAGTCAGTCATTCAGTCAGTCACTCTGTCAGTCTGTCAGTCAGTCACTCTGTCTGTCAGCCAGTCAGTCACTCAGTCAGTTAGACAGTCAGTCAGTCACTCTGTCAGTCAGTCAACCTATCAGTCAGTCAGTCAGTCAGTCTGTCAGTCAGTCACTCTGTCAGTCAGTCAGTCAGTCACCCTATCAGTCAGTCAGTCAGTCACTCTGTCAGTCAGTCTTTCAGTCAGTAAGTCAGTCTCTCTGTCAGTCAGTCAGTCACTCTGTCAGTCAGTCTTTCAGTCACTCAATCAGTCACTCTGTCAGTCAGTCACTCTGTCAGTCACTCAATCAGTCACTCTGTCAGTCAGTCAGTCAGTCAGACAGTCACTCTGTCAGTCAGTCAGTCAGTCAAAATGTCTGTCAGTCAGTCAGTCACTTTGTCAGTCAGTCAGTCAGTCACTCAGTCTGTCTGTCATTCAGTCAGTCACTCTGTCTATCAGTCAGTCAGTAACTCAGTCTGTCAGTCAGTCAGTTGGACAGTCAGTCAGTCAGTCAGTCACCCTGTCTGTCAGTCAGTCAGTCACTCTGTCAGTCAATCAGTCACCCTATCAGTCAGTCAATCACTCTGTCAGTCTGTCAGTCTGTCACTCTATCAGTCAGTCAGTCACTCTGTCAGTCAGTCATTCAGTCAGTCACTCTGTCAGTCAGTCATTCAGTCAGTCACTCTGTCAGTCTGTCAGTCACTCACTCTGTCTGTCAGTCACTCACTCTGTCTGTCAGCCAGTCAATCACTCGGCCAGTCAGTCAGTCAGTTAGACTTTCAGTCAGTCACTCTGTCAGTCAGTCAGTCAGTCATCCTATCAGACAGTCAGTCAGTCAGTCAGTCACTCTGTCTTTTAGTCTGTCAGTCAGTCACTCTGTCAGTCACTCAATCAGTCACTCTGTCAGTCAGTCAGTCAGTCAGTCACTCTGTCAGTCAGTCAGTCACCCTATCAGTCATTCAGTCAGTCACTCTGTCAATCAGTCACCCTATCAGTCAGTCAGTCAGTCACTCTCTCATGCAGTCCATCACTCTGTCAGTCTGTCAGTCTGTCACTCTATCAGTCAGTCAGTCACTCTGTCAGTCAGTCATTCAGTCAGTCACTCTGTCAGTCAATCTGTCAGTCACTCTGTCAGTCAGTCATTCAGTCAGTCACTCTGTCAGTCACTCAGTCACTTAGACAGTCAGTCAGTCACTCTGTCAGTCAGTCAGTCAGTTACACTATCAGTCAGTCAGTCAGTCAGTCAGTCACTCTGTCAGTCAGTCTGTCAGTCAGTCACTCTATCAGTCACTCAATCAGTCACTCTGTCAGTCAGTCAGTCAGTCACTCTGTCAGTCAGTCAGTCAGTCACCCTATCAGTCAGTCAGTCAGTCAGTCTGTCAGTCAGTCTGACAGTCAGTATGTCAGTCTCTCTGTCAGTAAGTCATTTTGTCAGTCAGTCAGTCAGTCACTCTGTCAGTCAGTCTGTCAGTCAGTAAGTCAGTCTCTCTGTCAGTAAGTCATTCTCTCTGTCAGTAAGTCAGTCACTCTGTCAGTCAGTCAGTCATCTTGTCAGTCAGTCAGTCAGTCACTCTGGCAGTCAGTCTGTCAGTCAGTAAGTTAGTCTCTCTGTCAGTAAGTCATTCTCTCTGTCAGTAAGTCAGTCACTCTGTCAGTCAGTCAGTCACACTGTCAGTCAGTCAGTCACTCTGTCAGTCACTCAGTCAGACAGTCAGTCAGTCTCTCTGTCAGTCAGTCAGTCAGACAGTCAGTCAGTCACTCTGTCAGTCAATCACTCAGTCAGTCACTCTCTCATGCAGTCAGTCACTCTGTCAGTCAGTCAGTCAGTCAGTAAGTCTGTCATTCTATCAGTCAGTCAGTCAGTCACTCTGTCAGTCAGTCATTCAGTCAGTCACTCTGTCAGTCAGTCACTCTGTCTGTCAGCCAGTCAGTCACTCAGTCAGTTAGACAGTCAGTCAGTCACTCTGTCAGTCAGTCAGTCAGTCAACCTATCAGTCAGTCAGTCAGTCAACCTATCAGTCAGTCAGTCTCTCTGTCAGTCAGTCAGTCAGTCAGTCACTCTGTCAGTCAGTCTGTCAGTCACTCTGTCAGTCAGTCTCTCAGTCAGTCAGTCAGTCAATCTGTCAGTCAGTCAGTCTGTCACCCTATCAGTCACTCTGTCAGTCAGTCTCTCAGTCAGTGACTCAGTCAATCAGTCAGTCAGTCTGTCAGACAGTCAGTCAGTCACTCTCTCAGTCAGTCAGTCAGTCACTCAGTCAGACAGTCACTCTCTCATGCAATCAGTCACTCTGTCAGTCTGTCAGTCTCTCACTCTATCAGTCAATCAGTCAGTCACTCTGTCAGTCAGTCATTCAGTCAGTCACTCTGTCAGTCACTCAGTCAGTTAGACAGTCAGTCAGTCACTCTGTCAGTCAGTCAGTCAGTCACCCTATCATTCAGTCAGTCAGTCAGTCAGTCACTCTGTCAGTCAGTCTGTCAGTCAGTCACTCTGTCAGTCACTCAATCAGTCACTCTGTCAGTCAGTCAGTCAGTCACTCTGTCAGTCAGTCAGTCAGTCACCCTATCAGTCAGTCAGTCAGTCACTCTGTCAGTCAGTCTGTCAGTCAGTCTGTCAGTCAGTAAGTCAGTCTCTCTGTCAGTAAGTCATTTTGTCAGTCAGTCAGTCAGTCATTCTGTCAGTCAGTCTGTCAGTCAGTAAGTCAGTATCTCTGTCAGTAAGTCATTCTCTCTGTCAGTAAGTCAGTCACTCTGTCAGTCAGTCAGTCACACTGTCCGTCAGTCAGTCACTCTGTCAGTCAGTCAGTCACACCGTCAGTCAGTCACTCTGTCAGTCAGTCAGACAGTCAGTCAGGCACTCTGTCAGTCAATCACTCCGTCAGTCACTCTCTCTGGCAGTCAGTCACTCTGACAGTCAGTCAGTCTGTCATTCTATCAGTCAGTCAGTCAGTCACTCTGTCAGTCAGCCAGTCAGTCACTCAGTCAGTTAGACAGTCAGTCAGTCACTCTGTCAGTCAGTCAGTCAGTGAACCTATCAGTCAGTCAGTCAGTCACTCTGTCAGTCAGTCACTCTGTCAGTCACTCAATCAGTCACTCTGTCAGTCAGTCAGTCAGTCAGTCAGTCAGTCACTCTGTCAGTCAGTCAGTCAGTCACCCTATCAGTCAGTCAGTCAGTCACTCTGTCAGTCAGTCTGTCAGTCAGTAAGTCAGTCTCTCTGTCAGTCAGTCAGTCACTCAGTCAGTCACTCTGTCAGTCACTCAATCAGTCACTCTGTCAGTCAGTCTGTCAGTCAGTCACTCTGTCAGTCACTCAATCAGTCACTCTGTCAGTCAGTCAGTCAGTCACTCTGTCAGTCAGTCAGTCAGTCACCCAATCAGTCAGTCAGTCAGTCACTCTGTCAGTCAGTCTGTCAGTCAGTAAGTCAGTCTCTCTGTCAGTCAGTCAGTCACTCTGTCAGTCAGTCTCTCAGTCACTCAGTCAGTCAGTCTGTCAGACAGTCAGTCAGTCTCTCTGTCAGTCAGTCAGTCACTCTGTCAGTCAGTCTCTCAGTCATTGACTCAGTCACTCAGTCAGTCACTCTGTCAGACAGTCAGTCAGTCACTCTGTCAGTCAGTCAGTCAGTCTGTCTGTCATTCAGTCAGTCACTCTGTCTATCAGTCAGTCACCCTATCAGTCAGTCAATCACTCTGTCAGTCTGTCAGTCTGTCACTCTATCAGTCAGTCAGTCACTCTGTCAGTCAGTCATTCAGTCAGTCACTCTGTCAGTCAGTCATTCAGTCAGTCACTCTGTCAGTCTGTCAGTCACTCACTCTGTCTGTCAGTCAGTCACTCTGTCTGTCAGCCAGTCAATCACTCGGCCAGTCAGTCAGTCAGTTAGACTTTCAGTCAGTCACTCTGTCAGTCAGTCAGTCAGTCATCCTATCAGACAGTCAGTCAGTCAGTCAGTCACTCTGTCAGTCAGTCTGTCAGTCAGTCACTCTGTCAGTCACTCAATCAGTCACTCTGTCAGTCAGTCATTCAGTCAGTCACTCTGTCAGTCACTCAGTCAGTTAGACAGTCAGTCAGTCACTCTGTCAGTCAGTCAGTCAGTCAGTCACTCTGTCAGTCAGTCTGTCAGTCAGTGACTCAGTCAATCAGTCAGTCAGTCTGTCAGACAGTCAGTCAGTCACTCTCTCAGTCAGTCAGTCAGTCACTCAGTCAGACAGTCACTCTCTCATGCAATCAGTCACTCTGTCAGTCTGTCAGTCTGTCACTCTATCAGTCAATCAGTCAGTCACTCTGTCAGTCAGTCATTCAGTCAGTCACTCTGTCAGTCACTCAGTCAGTTAGACAGTCAGTCAGTCACTCTGTCAGTCAGTCAGTCAGTCACCCTATCATTCAGTCAGTCAGTCACTCTGTCAGTCAGTCTGTCAGTCAGTCACTCTGTCAGTCAGTCTGTCAGTCAGTCACTCTGTCAGTCACTCAATCAGTCACTCTGTCAGTCAGTCAGTCAGTCACTCTGTCAGTCAGTCAGTCAGTCACCCTATCAGTCAGTCAGTCAGTCACTCTGTCAGTCAGTCTGTCAGTCAGTCTGTCAGTCAGTAAGTCAGTCTCTCTGTCAGTAAGTCATTTTGTCAGTCAGTCAGTCAGTCATTCTGTCCGTCAGTCTGTCAGTCAGTAAGTCAGTCTCTGTCAGTAAGTCATTCTCTCTGTCAGTAAGTCAGTCACTCTGTCAGTCAGTCAGTCACACTGTCCGTCAGTCAGTCACTCTGTTAGTCAGTCAGTCACACCGTCAGTCAGTCACTCTGTCAGTCAGTCAGACAGTCAGTCAGGCACTCTGTCAGTCAATCACTACGTCAGTCACTCTCTCTGGCAGTCAGTCACTCTGACAGTCAGTCAGTCTGTCATTCTATCAGTCAGTCAGTCAGTCACTCAGTCAGTCATTCAGTCAGTCACTCTGTCAGTCTGTCAGTCAGTCACTCTGTCAGTCACTCAATCAGTCACTCTGTCAGTCAGTCAGTCAGTCAGTCAGTCAGTCAGTCACTCTGTCAGTCAGTCAGTCAGTCACCCTATCAGTCAGTCAGTCAGTCACTCTGTCAGTCAGTCTTTCAGTCAGTAAGTCAGTCTCTCTGTCAGTCAGTCAGTCACTCAGTCAGTCACTCTGTCAGTCACTCAATCAGTCACTCTGTCAGTCAGTCTGTCAGTCAGTCACTCTGTCAGTCACTCAATCAGTCACTCTGTCAGTCAGTCAGTCAGTCAGACAGTCACTCTGTCAGTCAGTCAGTCAGTCAAAATGTCTGTCAGTCAGTCAGTCACTTTGTCAGTCAGTCAGTCAGTCACTCAGTCTGTCTGTCATTCAGTCAGTCACTCTGTCTATCAGTCAGTCAGTCACTCTGTCAGTCAATCAGTCACCCTATCAGTCAGTCAATCACTCTGTCAGTCTGTCAGTCTGTCACTCTATCAGTCAGTCAGTCACTCTGTCAGTCAGTCATTCAGTCAGTCACTCTGTCAGTCAGTCATTCAGTCAGTCACTCTGTCAGTCTGTCAGTCACTCACTCTGTCTGTCAGTCAGTCACTCTGTCTGTCAGCCAGTCAATCACTCGGCCAGTCAGTCAGTCAGTTAGACTTTCAGTCAGTCACTCTGTCAGTCAGTCAGTCAGTCAGTCAGTCACTCTGTCAGTCAGTCTGTCAGTCAGTCACTCTGTCAGTCACTCAATCAGTCACTCTGTCAGTCAGTCAGTCAGTCAGTCACTCTGTCAGTCAGTCAGTCACCCTATCAGTCAGTCAGTCAGTCACTCTGTCAATCAGTCACCCTATCAGTCAGTCAGTCAGTCACTCTCTCATGCAGTCCATCACTCTGTCAGTCTGTCAGTCTGTCACTCTATCAGTCAGTCAGTCACTCTGTCAGTCAGTCATTCAGTCAGTCACTCTGTCAGTCAATCTGTCAGTCACTCTGTCAGTCAGTCATTCAGTCAGTCACTCTGTCAGTCACTCAGTCAGTTAGACAGTCAGTCAGTCACTCTGTCAGTCAGTCTGTCAGTCAGTCACTCTATCAGTCACTCAATCAGTCACTCTGTCAGTCAGTCAGTCAGTCACTCTGTCAGTCAGTCAGTCAGTCACCCTATCAGTCAGTCAGTCAGTCAGTCTGTCAGTCAGTCTGACAGTCAGTATGTCAGTCTCTCTGTCAGTAAGTCATTTTGTCAGTCAGTCAGTCAGTCACTCTGTCAGTCAGTCTGTCAGTCAGTAAGTCAGTCTCTCTGTCAGTAAGTCATTCTCTCTGTCAGTAAGTCAGTCACTCTGTCAGTCAGTCAGTCATTTTGTCAGTCAGTCAGTCAGTCACTCTGGCAGTCAGTCTGTCAGTCAGTAAGTCAGTCTCTCTGTCAGTAAGTCATTCTCTCTGTCAGTAAGTCAGTCACTCTGTCAGTCAGTCAGTCATTTTGTCAGTCAGTCAGTCAGTCACTCTGGCAGTCAGTCTGTCAGTCAGTAAGTCAGTCTCTCTGTCAGTAAGTCATTCTCTCTGTCAGTAAGTCAGTCACTCTGTCAGTCAGTCAGTCACACTGTCAGTCAGTCAGTCACTCTGTCAGTCACTCAGTCAGACAGTCAGTCAGTCTCTCTGTCAGTCAGTCAGTCAGACAGTCAGTCAGTCACTCTGTCAGTCAATCACTCAGTCAGTCACTCTCTCATGCAGTCAGTCACTCTGTCAGTCAGTCAGTCAGTCAGTAAGTCTGTCATTCTATCAGTCAGTCAGTCAGTCACTCTGTCAGTCAGTCACTCTGTCTGTCAGCCAGTCAGTCACTCAGTCAGTTAGACAGTCAGTCAGTCACTCTGTCAGTCAGTCAGTCAGTCAACCTATCAGTCAGTCAGTCAGTCACCCTATCAGTCACTCAGTCAGTCACTCTGTCAGTCACTCAATCAGTCACTCTGTCAGTCAGTCTGTCAGTCAGTCACTCTGTCAGTCACTCAATCAGTCACTCTGTCAGTCAGTCAGTCAGTCAGACAGTCACTCTGTCAGTCAGTCAGTCAGTCAAAATGTCTGTCAGTCAGTCAGTCACTTTGTCAGTCAGTCAGTCAGTCACTCAGTCTGTCTGTCATTCAGTCAGTCACTCTGTCTATCAGTCAGTCAGTCACTCTGTCAGTCAATCAGTCACCCTATCAGTCAGTCAATCACTCTGTCAGTCTGTCAGTCTGTCACTCTATCAGTCAGTCAGTCACTCTGTCAGTCAGTCATTCAGTCAGTCACTCTGTCAGTCAGTCATTCAGTCAGTCACTCTGTCAGTCTGTCAGTCACTCACTCTGTCTGTCAGTCAGTCACTCTGTCTGTCAGCCAGTCAATCACTCGGCCAGTCAGTCAGTCAGTTAGACTTTCAGTCAGTCACTCTGTCAGTCAGTCAGTCAGTCAGTCAGTCACTCTGTCAGTCAGTCTGTCAGTCAGTCACTCTGTCAGTCACTCAATCAGTCACTCTGTCAGTCAGTCAGTCAGTCAGTCACTCTGTCAGTCAGTCAGTCACCCTATCAGTCAGTCAGTCAGTCACTCTGTCAATCAGTCACCCTATCAGTCAGTCAGTCAGTCACTCTCTCATGCAGTCCATCACTCTGTCAGTCTGTCAGTCTGTCACTCTATCAGTCAGTCAGTCACTCTGTCAGTCAGTCATTCAGTCAGTCACTCTGTCAGTCAATCTGTCAGTCACTCTGTCAGTCAGTCATTCAGTCAGTCACTCTGTCAGTCACTCAGTCAGTTAGACAGTCAGTCAGTCACTCTGTCAGTCAGTCTGTCAGTCAGTCACTCTATCAGTCACTCAATCAGTCACTCTGTCAGTCAGTCAGTCAGTCACTCTGTCAGTCAGTCAGTCAGTCACCCTATCAGTCAGTCAGTCAGTCAGTCTGTCAGTCAGTCTGACAGTCAGTATGTCAGTCTCTCTGTCAGTAAGTCATTTTGTCAGTCAGTCAGTCAGTCACTCTGTCAGTCAGTCTGTCAGTCAGTAAGTCAGTCTCTCTGTCAGTAAGTCATTCTCTCTGTCAGTAAGTCAGTCACTCTGTCAGTCAGTCAGTCATTTTGTCAGTCAGTCAGTCAGTCACTCTGGCAGTCAGTCTGTCAGTCAGTAAGTCAGTCTCTCTGTCAGTAAGTCATTCTCTCTGTCAGTAAGTCAGTCACTCTGTCAGTCAGTCAGTCATTTTGTCAGTCAGTCAGTCAGTCACTCTGGCAGTCAGTCTGTCAGTCAGTAAGTCAGTCTCTCTGTCAGTAAGTCATTCTCTCTGTCAGTAAGTCAGTCACTCTGTCAGTCAGTCAGTCAGACAGTCAGTCAGTCACTCTGTCAGTCAATCACTCAGTCAGTCACTCTCTCATGCAGTCAGTCACTCTGTCAGTCAGTCAGTCAGTCAGTAAGTCTGTCATTCTATCAGTCAGTCAGTCAGTCACTCTGTCAGTCAGTCACTCTGTCTGTCAGCCAGTCAGTCACTCAGTCAGTTAGACAGTCAGTCAGTCACTCTGTCAGTCAGTCAGTCAGTCAACCTATCAGTCAGTCAGTCAGTCACCCTATCAGTCAGTCAGTCAGTCACTCTGTCAGTCAGTCTTTCAGTCAGTAAGTCAGTCTCTCTGTCAGTCAGTCAGTCACTCAGTCAGTCACTCTGTCAGTCACTCAATCAGTCACTCTGTCAGTCAGTCTGTCAGTCAGTCACTCTGTCAGTCACTCAATCAGTCACTCTGTCAGTCAGTCAGTCAGTCAGACAGTCACTCTGTCAGTCAGTCAGTCAGTCAAAATGTCTGTCAGTCAGTCAGTCACTTTGTCAGTCAGTCAGTCAGTCACTCAGTCTGTCTGTCATTCAGTCAGTCACTCTGTCTATCAGTCAGTCAGTAACTCAGTCTGTCAGTCAGTCAGTTAGACAGTCAGTCAGTCAGTCACCCTGTCTGTCAGTCAGTCAGTCACTCTGTCAGTCAATCAGTCACCCTATCAGTCAGTCAATCACTCTGTCAGTCTGTCAGTCTGTCACTCTATCAGTCAGTCAGTCACTCTGTCAGTCAGTCATTCAGTCAGTCACTCTGTCAGTCAGTCATTCAGTCAGTCACTCTGTCAGTCTGTCAGTCACTCACTCTGTCTGTCAGTCAGTCACTCTGTCTGTCAGCCAGTCAATCACTCGGCCAGTCAGTCAGTCAGTTAGACTTTCAGTCAGTCACTCTGTCAGTCAGTCAGTCAGTCAGTCAGTCACTCTGTCAGTCAGTCTGTCAGTCAGTCACTCTGTCAGTCACTCAATCAGTCACTCTGTCAGTCAGTCAGTCAGTCAGTCACTCTGTCAGTCAGTCAGTCACCCTATCAGTCAGTCAGTCAGTCACTCTGTCAATCAGTCACCCTATCAGTCAGTCAGTCAGTCACTCTCTCATGCAGTCCATCACTCTGTCAGTCTGTCAGTCTGTCACTCTATCAGTCAGTCAGTCACTCTGTCAGTCAGTCATTCAGTCAGTCACTCTGTCAGTCAATCTGTCAGTCACTCTGTCAGTCAGTCATTCAGTCAGTCACTCTGTCAGTCACTCAGTCAGTTAGACAGTCAGTCAGTCACTCTGTCAGTCAGTCTGTCAGTCAGTCACTCTATCAGTCACTCAATCAGTCACTCTGTCAGTCAGTCAGTCAGTCACTCTGTCAGTCAGTCAGTCAGTCACCCTATCAGTCAGTCAGTCAGTCAGTCTGTCAGTCAGTCTGACAGTCAGTATGTCAGTCTCTCTGTCAGTAAGTCATTTTGTCAGTCAGTCAGTCAGTCACTCTGTCAGTCAGTCTGTCAGTCAGTAAGTCAGTCTCTCTGTCAGTAAGTCATTCTCTCTGTCAGTAAGTCAGTCACTCTGTCAGTCAGTCAGTCATTTTGTCAGTCAGTCAGTCAGTCACTCTGGCAGTCAGTCTGTCAGTCAGTAAGTCAGTCTCTCTGTCAGTAAGTCATTCTCTCTGTCAGTAAGTCAGTCACTCTGTCAGTCAGTCAGTCATTTTGTCAGTCAGTCAGTCAGTCACTCTGGCAGTCAGTCTGTCAGTCAGTAAGTCAGTCTCTCTGTCAGTAAGTCATTCTCTCTGTCAGTAAGTCAGTCACTCTGTCAGTCAGTCAGTCACACTGTCAGTCAGTCAGTCACTCTGTCAGTCACTCAGTCAGACAGTCAGTCAGTCTCTCTGTCAGTCAGTCAGTCAGACAGTCAGTCAGTCACTCTGTCAGTCAATCACTCAGTCAGTCACTCTCTCATGCAGTCAGTCACTCTGTCAGTCAGTCAGTCAGTCAGTAAGTCTGTCATTCTATCAGTCAGTCAGTCAGTCACTCTGTCAGTCAGTCACTCTGTCTGTCAGCCAGTCAGTCACTCAGTCAGTTAGACAGTCAGTCAGTCACTCTGTCAGTCAGTCAGTCAGTCAACCTATCAGTCAGTCAGTCAGTCACCCTATCAGTCAGTCAGTCAGTCACTCTGTCAGTCAGTCTTTCAGTCAGTAAGTCAGTCTCTCTGTCAGTCAGTCAGTCACTCAGTCAGTCACTCTGTCAGTCACTCAATCAGTCACTCTGTCAGTCAGTCTGTCAGTCAGTCACTCTGTCAGTCACTCAATCAGTCACTCTGTCAGTCAGTCAGTCAGTCAGACAGTCACTCTGTCAGTCAGTCAGTCAGTCAAAATGTCTGTCAGTCAGTCAGTCACTTTGTCAGTCAGTCAGTCAGTCACTCAGTCTGTCTGTCATTCAGTCAGTCACTCTGTCTATCAGTCAGTCAGTAACTCAGTCTGTCAGTCAGTCAGTTAGACAGTCAGTCAGTCAGTCACCCTGTCTGTCAGTCAGTCAGTCACTCTGTCAGTCAATCAGTCACCCTATCAGTCAGTCAATCACTCTGTCAGTCTGTCAGTCTGTCACTCTATCAGTCAGTCAGTCACTCTGTCAGTCAGTCATTCAGTCAGTCACTCTGTCAGTCAGTCATTCAGTCAGTCACTCTGTCAGTCTGTCAGTCACTCACTCTGTCTGTCAGTCAGTCACTCTGTCTGTCAGCCAGTCAATCACTCGGCCAGTCAGTCAGTCAGTTAGACTTTCAGTCAGTCACTCTGTCAGTCAGTCAGTCAGTCAGTCAGTCACTCTGTCAGTCAGTCTGTCAGTCAGTCACTCTGTCAGTCACTCAATCAGTCACTCTGTCAGTCAGTCAGTCAGTCAGTCACTCTGTCAGTCAGTCAGTCACCCTATCAGTCAGTCAGTCAGTCACTCTGTCAATCAGTCACCCTATCAGTCAGTCAGTCAGTCACTCTCTCATGCAGTCCATCACTCTGTCAGTCTGTCAGTCTGTCACTCTATCAGTCAGTCAGTCACTCTGTCAGTCAGTCATTCAGTCAGTCACTCTGTCAGTCAATCTGTCAGTCACTCTGTCAGTCAGTCATTCAGTCAGTCACTCTGTCAGTCACTCAGTCAGTTAGACAGTCAGTCAGTCACTCTGTCAGTCAGTCTGTCAGTCAGTCACTCTATCAGTCACTCAATCAGTCACTCTGTCAGTCAGTCAGTCAGTCACTCTGTCAGTCAGTCAGTCAGTCACCCTATCAGTCAGTCAGTCAGTCAGTCTGTCAGTCAGTCTGACAGTCAGTATGTCAGTCTCTCTGTCAGTAAGTCATTTTGTCAGTCAGTCAGTCAGTCACTCTGTCAGTCAGTCTGTCAGTCAGTAAGTCAGTCTCTCTGTCAGTAAGTCATTCTCTCTGTCAGTAAGTCAGTCACTCTGTCAGTCAGTCAGTCATTTTGTCAGTCAGTCAGTCAGTCACTCTGGCAGTCAGTCTGTCAGTCAGTAAGTCAGTCTCTCTGTCAGTAAGTCATTCTCTCTGTCAGTAAGTCAGTCACTCTGTCAGTCAGTCAGTCATTTTGTCAGTCAGTCAGTCAGTCACTCTGGCAGTCAGTCTGTCAGTCAGTAAGTCAGTCTCTCTGTCAGTAAGTCATTCTCTCTGTCAGTAAGTCAGTCACTCTGTCAGTCAGTCAGTCACACTGTCAGTCAGTCAGTCACTCTGTCAGTCACTCAGTCAGACAGTCAGTCAGTCTCTCTGTCAGTCAGTCAGTCAGACAGTCAGTCAGTCACTCTGTCAGTCAATCACTCAGTCAGTCACTCTCTCATGCAGTCAGTCACTCTGTCAGTCAGTCAGTCAGTCAGTAAGTCTGTCATTCTATCAGTCAGTCAGTCAGTCACTCTGTCAGTCAGTCACTCTGTCAGTCAGTCACTCTGTCTGTCAGCCAGTCAGTCACTCAGTCAGTTAGACAGTCAGTCAGTCACTCTGTCAGTCAGTCAGTCAGTCAACCTATCAGTCAGTCAGTCAGTCAACCTATCAGTCAGTCAGTCTCTCTGTCAGTCAGTCAGTCAGTCAGTCACTCTGTCAGTCAGTCTGTCAGTCACTCTGTCAGTCAGTCTCTCAGTCAGTCAGTCAGTCAGTCAATCTGTCAGTCAGTCAGTCTGTCACCCTATCAGTCACTCTGTCAGTCAGTCTCTCAGTCAGTGACTCAGTCAATCAGTCAGTCAGTCTGTCAGACAGTCAGTCAGTCACTCTCTCAGTCAGTCAGTCAGTCACTCAGTCAGACAGTCACTCTCTCATGCAATCAGTCAATCTGTCAGTCTGTCAGTCTCTCACTCTATCAGTCAATCAGTCAGTCACTCTGTCAGTCAGTCATTCAGTCAGTCACTCTGTCAGTCACTCAGTCAGTTAGACAGTCAGTCAGTCACTCTGTCAGTCAGTCAGTCAGTCACCCTATCATTCAGTCAGTCAGTCAGTCAGTCACTCTGTCAGTCAGTCTGTCAGTCAGTCACTCTGTCAGTCACTCAATCAGTCACTCTGTCAGTCAGTCAGTCAGTCACTCTGTCAGTCAGTCAGTCAATCACCCTATCAGTCAGTCAGTCAGTCACTCTGTCAGTCAGTCTGTCAGTCAGTCTGTCAGTCAGTAAGTCAGTCTCTCTGTCAGTAAGTCATTTTGTCATTCTGTCAGTCAGTCATTCTGTCAGTCAGTCTGTCAGTCAGTAAGTCAGTATCTCTGTCAGTAAGTCATTCTCTCTGTCAGTAAGTCAGTCACTCTGTCAGTCAGTCAGTCACACTGTCCGTCAGTCAGTCACTCTGTCAGTCAGTCAGTCACACCGTCAGTCAGTCACACCGTCAGTCAGTCACTCTGTCAGTCAGTCAGTCTGTCATTCTATCAGTCAGTCAGTCAGTCACTCAGTCAGTCATTCAGTCAGTCACTCTGTCAGTCTGTCAGTCAGTCACTCTGTCAGTCAGCCAGTCAGTCACTCAGTCAGTTAGACAGTCAGTCAGTCAGTCAGTGAACCTATCAGTCAGTCAGTCAGTCACTCTGTCAGTCAGTCACTCTGTCAGTCACTCAATCAGTCACTCTGTCAGTCAGTCAGTCAGTCAGTCAGTCAGTCACTCTGTCAGTCAGTCAGTCAGTCACTCTGTCAGTCAGTCTGTCAGTCAGTAAGTCAGTCTCTCTGTCAGTCAGTCAGTCACTCAGTCAGTCACTCTGTCAGTCACTCAATCAGTCACTCTGTCAGTCAGTCTGTCAGTCAGTCACTCTGTCAGTCACTCAATCAGTCACTCTGTCAGTCAGTCAGTCAGTCACTCTGTCAGTCAGTCAGTCAGTCACCCAATCAGTCAGTCAGTCAGTCACTCTGTCAGTCAGTCTGTCAGTCAGTAAGTCAGTCTCTCTGTCAGTCAGTCAGTCACTCTGTCAGTCAGTCTCTCAGTCATTGACTCAGTCACTCAGTCAGTCAGTCAGTCAGACCGTCAGTCAGTCTCTCTGTCAGTCAGTCAGTCACTCTGTCAGTCAGTCTCTTAGTCATTGACTCAGTCACTCAGTCAGTCAGTCTGTCAGACAGTCAGTCAGTCACTCTGTCAGTCAGTCAGTCAGTCTGTCTGTCATTCAGTCAGTCACTCTGTCTATCAGTCAGTCACCCTATCAGTCAGTCAATCACTCTGTCAGTCTGTCAGTCTGTCACTCTATCAGTCAGTCAGTCACTCTGTCAGTCAGTCATTCAGTCAGTCACTCTGTCACTCAGTCATTCAGTCAGTCACTCTGTCAGTCTGTCAGTCACTCAATCTGTCTGTCAGTCAGTCACTCTGTCTGTCAGCCAGTCAATCACTCGGCCAGTCAGTCAGTCAGTTAGACTTTCAGTCAGTCACTCTGTCAGTCAGTCAGTCAGTCATCCTATCAGACAGTCAGTCAGTCAGCCAGTCACTCTGTCAGTCAGTCTGTCAGTCAGTCACTCTGTCAGTCACTCAATCAGTCACTCTGTCAGTCAGTCAGTCAGTCAGTCACTCTGTCAGTCAGTCAGTCTTCCTATCAGTCAGTCAGTCAGTCACTCTGTCAATCAGTCACCCTATCAGTCAGTCAGTCAGTCACTCTCTCATGCAGTCCATCACTCTGTCAGTCTGTCAGTCTGTCACTCTATTAGTCAGTCAGTCACTCTGTCAGTCAGTCATTCAGTCAGTCACTCTGTCAGTCAATCTGTCAGTCACTCTGTCAGTCAGTCATTCAGTCAGTCACTCTGTCAGTCACTCAGTCAGTTAGACAGTCAGTCAGTCACTCTGTCAGTCAGTCAGTCAGTTACACTATCAGTCAGTCAGTCAGTCAGTCAGTCACTCTGTCAGTCAGTCTGTCAGTCAGTCACTCTATCAGTCACTCAATCAGTCACTCTGTCAGTCAGTCAGTCAGTCACTCTGTCAGTCAGTCAGTCAGTCACCCTATCAGTCAGTCAGTCAGTCACTCTGTAAGTCAGTCTGTCAGTCAGTAAGTCAGTCTCTCTGTCAGTAAGTCATTCTCTCTGTCAGTAAGTCAGTCACTCTGTCAGTCAGTCAGTCATTTTGTCAGTCAGTCAGTCAGTCACTCTGGCAGTCAGTCTGTCAGTCAGTAAGTCAGTCTCTCTGTCAGTAAGTCATTCTCTCTGTCAGTAAGTCAGTCACTCTGTCAGTCAGTCAGTCACACTGTCAGTCAGTCAGTCACTCTGTCAGTCACTCAGTCAGACAGTCAGTCAGTCTCTCTGTCAGTCAGTCAGTCAGACAGTCAGTCAGTCACTCTGTCAGTCAATCACTCAGTCAGTCACTCTCTCATGCAGTCAGTCACTCTGTCAGTCAGTCAGTCAGTCAGTAAGTCTGTCATTCTATCAGTCAGTCAGTCAGTCACTCTGTCAGTCAGTCATTCAGTCAGTCACTCTGTCAGTCAGTCACTCTGTCAGTTAGTCATTCAGTCAGTCACTCTGTCAGTCACTCAGTCAGTTAGACAGTCAGTCAGTCACTCTGTCAGTCAGTCAGTCAGTCACCCTATCATTCAGTCAGTCAGTCAGTCAGTCAGTCACTCTGTCAGTCAGTCACTCTGTCAGTCACTCAATCAGTCACTCTGTCAGTCAGTCAGTCAGTCACTCTGTCAGTCACTCAATCAGTCACTCTGTCAGTCAGTCAGTCAGTCAGTCAGTCAGTCACTCTGTCAGTCAGTCAGTCAGTAAGTCAGTCTCTCTGTCAGTCAGTCAGTCACTCAGTCAGTCACTCTGTCAGTCACTCAATCAGTCACTCTGTCAGTCAGTCTTTCAGTCAGTCACTCTGTCAGTCACTCAATCAGTCACTCTGTCAGTCAGTCAGTCAGTCACTCTGTCAGTCAGTCAGTCAGTCACCCAATCAGTCAGTCAGTCAGTCACTCTGTCAGTCAGTCTGTCAGTCAGTAAGTCAGTCTCTCTGTCAGTCAGTCAGTCACTCTGTCAGTCAGTCTCTCAGTCATTGACTCAGTCACTCAGTCAGTCAGTCTGTCAGACAGTCAGTCAGTCTCTCTGTCAGTCAGTCAGTCACTCTGTCAGTCATTCAGTCAGTCAGTAACTCAGTCTGTCAGTCAGTCAGTTAGACAGTCAGTCAGTCAGTCACCCTGTCTGTCAGTCAGTCAGTCACTCTGTCAGTCAATCAGTCACCCTATCAGTCAGTCAATCACTCTGTCAGTCTGTCAGTCTGTCACTCTGTCTGTCAGTCAGTCACTCTGTCTGTCAGCCAGTCAATCACTCGGCCAGTCAGTCAGTCAGTTAGACTTTCAGTCAGTCACTCTGTCAGTCAGTCATCCTATCAGACAGTCAGTCAGTCAGTCAGTCACTCTGTCAGTCAGTCTGTCAGTCAGTCACTCTGTCAGTCACTCAATCAGTCACTCTGTCAGTCAGTCAGTCAGTCAGTCACTCTGTCAGTCAGTCAGTCACCCTATCAGTCAGTCAGTCAGTCACTCTGTCAATCAGTCACCCTATCAGTCAGTCAGTCAGTCACTCTCATGCAGTCCATCACTCTGTCAGTCTGTCAGTCTGTCACTCTGTCAGTCATCATTCAGTCAGTCACTCTGTCAGTCATCATTCAGTCAGTCACTCTGTCAGTCAGTCATTCAGTCAGTCACTCTGTCAGTCATCATTCAGTCAGTCAGTCTGTCAGACAGTCAGTCAGTCACTCTGTCAGTCTGTCAGTCAGTAAGTCAGTCTCTCTGTCAGTCAGTCAGTCACTCTGTCAGTCAGTCTCTCAGTCATTGACTCAGTC